>NW_026902170.1:0-91304 GCF_033783945.1 Neopsephotus bourkii | reverse complement strand
TAAAAATTTCAGTTTATATACATGGTCACAAAACCCAGGTTTGTATAAACATATGCCACATTAAATTAGGCACAGAAACCCCCCAAAAAACCTCAGACAACCACCCTCCCAAAACAAAACAAAACAAAACAAAACAAAACAAAACAAACAAGAAAAAAAAAAGGTGGGAAAAACATCAAACTGATTTAAATATTTGACTGATTATTCACATAAAATTCTCCCAAAATCCTGAAAACACTGTAGAAGCAGTTGATGTTACAAGTAAAATAAAATTAAAAGCTTGATCCTGAACTGCAAAACAAACAGTAAACAATGGATGTTAGGGTGAAGTAAGGTCACTGAGATGGAGAAGACTCAAGTTAAGGAGAATCTTCTAGCAGCACGACTCTTGTTCATCCAGCTAACAGATGCATGGTATGCAGGTGTTCTGAGAAAGAAAATTTTGTCCAATTTAACAGTTTTGTCTGGTCCATATACTGTTTAGTAAACAATACTCAAAGTGATACCCAAGATTAGTATGCCCAGAAGGAATTATCAGAAAAAACAGGTCTCCTACACTAGACTAATGACAATGTCTAGGTCACATTATCATTTATGTGTGGCTGGCAAGTCAAGGCTGCCCCATTTCTGTACCTCCATAAAGCTGTTCAAAATCAGCCCAACACACAAAACAGATGTTGTATTAAAAAAAAAAAAAAAAAAAAAAGAAAAGAAAATTGAGTCATTATCTACATAATGAAACTCCAGCACCGTAGTGACTATGTGGACCACTCCAGAATATCCCTTCTAAGAATTTGACAAGAATTTTCAGGTAAGACTTGTCATTGTATCATTTGAGGATGTTCAAGTTTCTGCAAGTACTGGGATTTCTGAAAATAAGTTTTGTTAAAGTGAGTTATTATGACTGGAGTATATCTGGATGATTTAATTTTCAGTATACAAATAGCAACTTGTAGATGTTGGTTCTCCCCTCCCCATACTAAAATCTATTAAAATATGCTTACTAAAGCATAACTAAATAACTAAAATAGTTATTACAAGAGAAGAAATGCACTCTGTGAATTAGCTATCAGAGAAGGTTGTGGCAACACTTCTAAATACCCATTTTTATCAGTCAGCATTTACACTGTTTTAAATCCTTACTTCACCCCAGAAATTATGCCAGTTCCACTGCAGCAACTTTTAAATAAGACTAAAACCATCACCCACAAAAATCTGCAATACGCTAGGCCAAACTCTGTCTACTTTTAGATAGATAAAACAGATAAATAGGTGACATGAGAGGTACATGTAAATATTAACATGTAAAACACAGATGCATCTGGAGACTATTATACTTATTGCATAGCACCTGCTTTTTCCAGTATTTTTACTCAGCTGATTTTTACTGCCAAATTCCCCATATCTTGAATACTCAGCAGAAACTTCCCTTAACAGATGAAAAAAAAGGACCGTACTCCTGATACACATATGGAGGTTTTGGTTACTTAAAAAGTTTTACAGCTATATGCTTCTTCATAAAGGGCTCCATATGCTCTTTGTGCTCCTCTGAAAAAGGAAGGTGAACACTTTATTCCAGCCACATTGAATACCCCAAGGGATACAACAGGGTTTAAGATGACATGATGCAAAAGCATGAACTCAACATTTAAACAGCTATAACATGTTGGTGAAAATTACCCCTCTTCAGCATTATTAGCTAAGTATCTTCCAACATGATTCTACAGGTTAACATACGTGCTGGAGATTGGAAATCAATCTGACAATCATCTCTATTTTAACCTGAGAGGATTTAGGCAAACTGAGTTCTCAGAAACACGGGTATTGGGAGAATTACACTAACAGAGGGAACACTGAAGATGTCAAAGGAGTTAGCCCAGTCAAACAGCTCATACCTGTATCTTCCTCTATAGCACGAACATAAGCACAAGTTTTATAATGAGATGACCCTGACCTGACACTTTTTTTTGCAAATGACTACTGCCTTAATTATTTGCATCTGTGAACTCAAATGAAAATACTTAAGGATATATCAATATGCTCATAAATCATCTGCAGGCAATAAGTAGTCCAACATAGATAATTAGAGAATTTATGGAAGGCTTACTCCCTCTGTTTATCTGCTTATGACATTTGCGGTACAGCCCTAACAGCAGGATAATTACTAGATTTATTCATCAAACAAAATCACGCCTTCTGGGAACGCACAGTGACTCTGGTTTTAGGACTAATAAAGACATTTTTCACCAAAACTCAAGTACTAATTTGCTCAATAACTAGCTGCAATAAGCTTTTATGGAAGCATTCAAAGAAAAAGCTTGGCACCAGAGGGCAGATAATTAAAGGTGCAGTATCCCCATACAAAAGTCTCTGAACAATTCCCTGACCATATTAAAATTTAATTGTTGAATGTTAATTGAAAAAAAAAATAAGTCACTACTGTTCTCTCTGTTTCAGTAATTATTCTTCTCATATCAAAACATGTATCTACATCCATAACGCAAAAGAAAACCAGTAATATTCTTAAAGATTATATTTTCATTGATTTCCAGTAACACCAAGAAAACACAAAGGAAAAAAAAAATCTCAGTTCTTCAATTTAATTTTCAAATTTTAAATATTTGTGGAAGAATTTGGACACAGACTAGGACACTGTATAGGCACCCAAGTACGCAACTACTTCTCTTATTGCACTACAGATAAAAAAATTTCCAACACAAAGTAAAAAATAACGAAGCACAAACCCACATTATTTGATCAAATCAATACAGGTTGTATAATTCTTACTGTTGCAAAAGTTTGAGGAAGTTGTATAATCTAAACCTTAGCCCAGACTCCCTCCCCAGCCAGTCACTCACAATTTCTTAATTTTAACCCGTTTTCTGAATTTCTAGTGTCCAGTTTAAAAACCCAGAAGCCTTTGAAGTATGGAAGTTAACAATAACTCCTTCTCATTTTCTAAGAACTGATGAGGGCATGTTCTACAGCATTGACCAAGCAATGGACATTCTGCATGCATGCTGCTCTCAAAATTTTGTTTTTTCGGACAGGATGGGTGTTCCCTGAAACACTCAACTTCTACCATACCAGAATGCAGCACGGCCCTAGGCCAACTCTCTGCTGCGGAGAAATGATGAACCACACAAAATGCAGACTTTTAAACTCATATTTAATTGTTTAATGTCATGGCTCTTGGTAGAGCATTTTTGCTTGAAAAATAAATTGGGTAATTCAATTAAATGGCTACAGAAGATACATCATATCATATGTAGAAAGTCACTAACCCCAGCTTGAACTTGACGTCCCACATCGCTTCACTTATTTGACAAATGGATTCTTGAAAATAATTGAAACACATGGCTGCCAGCATAGGTCAATAATACCTTTTTGCTATTCAGCCTCTTAACAGCTTCCATTTTTTCTTGCACTGTGCCACTCAGGGCAAAGATTGCACTTGCCTGGTAAATCATGCAAGCATTATTACTAAAATGGGACTAAATGCAATGAAAATGGACTACATAAAAGTAATGGCACTTAAGTAAAAGGAAGACCACCTACGAGGGCAAACACTAAATGTCAGAGTTAAATACTATATGACATTGCTTCCACTATAAACTTGTATTATAGATGTAAGAAAGCAAACTCACTAACTATACACATACTACCATTTCTGTAGCTAAGCTATCTAGTGTTTACAAGACAGGAAAAACAGTGAAAGAAAGTTCATATATTAATCAGGTTAGGGTATATCATGTATTCTATTTGGTTTGTATTAAGCAACCAGCATACAAATGCGTAGTATGTAATAGACAAAAAAGAGATGCCTTATCAAATTATAGCTTGTTGTAGTGGCAGAGAACGCTACAGCTTTCTGGAGGAAGATGTTTCATTATTGTTTAGGAAAGTCTTTGGAATCACAGATGTCAGAAGTATTAATCAAAGATATAGATACTCCAGAAAAGAAAACCTTATTTCTTGTGGCTGAGGGAGTTAAATAAGGCCTGGAGTACGAAGAGCTGTAGTGGATATCATATGCTTTTGCACACATCAAGAGACTCCATCCCCTAAAAGTGATAATTATATAGTTGATTATTATTAAATGAAATATCTGTGACCTATCGGCTAACTTGGAAGTCTTAAACAAGAGTTGGGCATCCAGATAGTGTTAATTGCACACCACCTGTAAGGTTAAGCAGCATGTGGACTATTAGTTGACTGTGGGCTCATGCACAGCCTGGGCTTGTTGCGTGGCCATACCACATCCCACAGAGTATATGCAATCCAGCAGTATTCAGTCACCCATATACAGACCCCTACAGTCACATACTCCATGTATCTCCCCAAACTGGCATCCCTTCCTGAAACTGCTTCTGTTGGGAAATACACACTACCTTGAGTAAGATAACCTGAGCTTGAGTTGCAACTTCTTGCTAGAGTGACCTACTCAATGATTCATAGAAGGAACACACCAAAAACAGTAGCAGGTGCAGTCAACATTTCTCCTTACTGCTTCTTTGATTTAGTCTGGTTCCTCAGTTGCTTACAAGTTTGGCTGAGATTTGTTAAACCACTCTGTGAAAAATACAAGTACTTGTTGAGGGGTTTCTAGAGGTTTGCCTAACTTAACAATTAAACATACATTAAAAAAAAGCAACAAATCAAACAAACCTGAACACCAAAAGCAAACAAATCCAACCCAAACAAACAAAAAACCAAACAAACAAAAACTAAACAAAATAATACAGAAAATATCCTCTGTACCAGACTTCATCTTCTATTGCCACACTTTGAGCAAGGATTTAATTTCCTCATAGCCATGAGCCCACAGTTCATTCCTTCAAATCCCACTTATGAGACATTAAGTTTCAGCAGCCTTTTACCACTAAGACTCTCACTTAGACTTTGGACTTAATACCAAGATTTTAATATTCTAATTCAATTATGTAATGTTATAGGTAATATTCTTAATTTAGATCTAAGGGGGAAAAATTTAAACGAACTTTCTTAACTGCCTTCCTTAGATCAAGACTGCAGTTTTTCATGCTTCTTATCTACTTTATCATCACATTCGTATGTTCCATGACTAGTAAAGTCACACTTTACATCTAAAAATGTTGCTGCAGCTGTTTAAGAAATTTCAGTGCCACTTTAAGATAAACTTTAAAATGGTATGGCACTATAGCTAACATAGCAAAACCAGTTTAATATAGCCATAGTCTATGTGTGAAAATAAGAGGAAACTATGAAAGTATCAATAAATGGCAGATAAAATATGAAAATGAGTTTTAAGAGAGACTGATCGAAAGTTATTTAAAAGTATTTTTAAAAATGGAGGAAAAATAGGAAAATAGCAAGGGATTCTATAGGTACGTAGCGAATTAAAACAGACTAGGGACAGGGTAGGCCCCCTCCGGAAACTATTGGGAGAACTGGCTACACAGGATTTGGAGAAGGCTGAGGATCTTAATGACTTCTTTGCTTCGGTCTTCACTAGCAAAGGCTCTGACTGCACCATCCACGTCTTGGAAGGCAGATGCAGGGACTGTGAGAATGAAGACCTTGGGCCCACGGTAGGAGACATCAGGTTCGAGCCCATCTTAAAAACCTAAATGTACACAAGTCCATGGGACCCGATGAAATCCATTCGCGGGTTCTGAAGGAGCTGGCAAATAAAGTTGCTAAGCCACTGTCCATCATATTGGAAAAATCATGGCAGTCAGGTGAAGGTCCCGACAACTGAAAAAAGGGAAATGTTACTCCCATTTTCAAGAAGGGGGAAACGAATGACACAGGGAATTACAGACCAGTCAGTCTCATCTCTGTGCCTGGCAAAATCTTGAAGCAGATTCTCCTGGAAAGCATGCTAAGGTACATGCAAAACGATGAGGTACTTCATGACAGCCTGCATGGCTTCACTAAGGGGAAATCCTGCCTGACCAATTTGGTGGCCTTTTATGATAGGCCTACGGAGCTGATGGACAGAGGTAGAGCAGTTGATGTCATCTACCTCGACTTGTACAAAGCATTCCACACTGTCCCGCATGACATCCTTGTTTCTAAATTGGAGAGACATCAGTTTGATAGGTGGATCATTTGGTGGATAAATAACTGGCTGGATGGCCACACACAAAGAGTTGTGGTCGACGGCTCAATGTCCAGCTGGAGACCAGTAACGAGTGATGTCCCTCAGGGATCAGTGTTGGGACCGGTCTTGTTCAACATCTTTGTTGGTGACATGGACAGTGGGATTGAGTGCACCCTCAGCAAGTTTGCCGATGACACCAAGCTGTGTGGTTCAGTTGATACGCTGGAGGGAAGGAATGCCATCCAGAGGGACCTTGACATGCTTGTGAAGTGGGTTGATGCCAACCTCATGAAGTTTAACCATGCCAAGTGCAAGGTTCTACACCTGGGTCAGAGCAATCCCAGGCACAGCTCCAGGTTGGGCAGAGAAGAGATTCAGAGCAGCCCTGCGGAGAAGGACTTGGGGGTGCTGGTCGATGAGAAAATTAACATGAGCCAGCTTCAGTGTGCGCTCGCAGCCCAGAAAGCCATCCGTATTCTGGGCTGCATCAAAAGGAGTGTGACCAGCAGGTCAAAGGAGGTGATCCTGCCCCTCAACTCTGCTCTCGGGAGACCTCACTTGGAGTATTGTGCACAGTTCTGGTGTCCTCAGCATAAAAAGGACATGGAAGTGTTGGAACAAGTCCAGGGGTGGGCCACAAGGATGATCACGAGACTGGAGCACCTCCTGTTTGAAGATCGTCTGAGAAAGCTGGGGCTGTTCAGCCTGGAGAAGAGAAGGCTGCGTGGAGACCTCATAGCAGCCTTCCAGTATCTGAACGGGGCGTATAGGGATGTTGGGGATGGACTCTTCATTAGGGACTGTAGTGACAGGACAAGGGATAACAGGTTAAAATTTAAACACGGGAAGTTTAGACTGGATATAAGGAAGAAATTCTTTCCTGTTAGGGTGGTGAGCTACTGGAACAGGTTGCCCAGGGAGGTTGTAAATGCTCCATCCCTGGCAGTGTTCAAGGCCAGGTTGGACAAAGCCTTTGGTGGCACGGTTTAGTGTGACATGTCCCTGCCCACTGCAGGGGGGTTGGACCTAGATGATCTTAAGGTCCTTTCCAACCCTAACTATTCTATGATTCTATGATTCTACGAAATTTTTGTCATCCTAACAAATTTAACTTAAAATTTATGAAAACCTTGAATTCTTGCATTAAGACTTTGGTTTCATGTTTTGTGTGGTGCTTTGGGCAATAGTTTTATCATTTTACATAACATTTACTGTACTATGCTAAATAACAATTTTCTGGGGATTGTTTCCAAGAGAGGCCTTGAATCCTCCAAAATTAAGCTTTGCCAGCAGCTCTCCCAGCTTGAAGCTCACTCTTCAATTGTCTACTCTTGCATTGTTTCAGCACAGACTGCACAGGATGTATTTGCTCAGCTGAAGTTCAGAAGATGAACAGTATTTTTTTTCCTTCCTCACATAATATCGAGTTTTCTGTGCCTTAAAGAAAACATTTTCTTAATAAATGTATATCTTCCTGAGCTCTCCTCTCTCTTATTCAACATATGCCATCACTGTTCTCAGACAAATCTAAATCAGAAGACACAAAATAGTACAAAACCAGTGTAAAGTTTCATGCTCTGCCTGACTCCCGTTATCATAGTCTCCAGTTTTAATCTTTTAAATTATTATCAAATTATTAGATAGATACCAAAGGATTGGTCTTGCAAATTCATGACAGAATGAACAGAAAATCCTGGTCAGAGCTTCCAAAATGTTGGAAGAGACAAATATGTAGAGAAACATGAAGGTACATGGAAATCTGTTTCTTATGATGCAACTTACTACTTAAAGCCACTTATATGACCCTTCAGTAATTTAGGGAATTTAGAAAGGCATCTGACAAGGAAAAGGATGAAGAGGAAAATGATGAATCACTGAGTGCAACTTCATTCCTACTGCATAATCTGGTAAAACACAAGTACCTTTGTATATTCATCAGTCTGGTTGTTTTCCACAACAGTTCCCTTCAGATAAGAAACAATTAACATAAACCATTATTTGAGATGAAATAGCAAACCAATATTTTTCCTTACAAATATTATGTCTTTTTTATTTTTGTGGTCTCTAAAATAAAATATAACCAGTTCTTTAAAAGAAAATATAACCAGTTTTGTACAATTACAATTATTATTCAAAATAAACTTCAGAAACCTAATTGTGTTGTAGCTGCATATTTTTAGGCTATCAGACAAATATTTGGAGGGGGTAGTGCATGGAAGAGGCTATGCATTATTGTTTGCTTGCTTACAAAGGGAGTTTTGATAGTTAGGGTTACCAGCCCCTAAGCTCAATTTCAGCATGGTATTTCAAAACTCTCAAGGCTTACTTTTCCCAATTAAGGATTATGGAAACAGGCCTGGTGAGCCTAGAGGGTTCTGAATTGTGTTTGTCGAACATTAAGCAAACATGGGCATCTCCAGGCTCACAAAGCTCCGATAAAACTATGTGTATGTAATTAGGTCAATCAACAGGAAACATTATGTGACATATGTCAGAGGTAGTTTCATAACAAACAGCATACAGGAAATATCAGCTGCTCACTAATGTTTCAATCAATGCAGTTGCAACTAATATTAAAAACCTGTATCTTTGCAAAGTAAAATAAAATCCATATCTCAATACTATATTTTCACATAGCTTTCTGCCAAATAATCTCCACGAACATTCTCATCTGCAAACCAAATATCCTCAGCATGCTACCAGTCAATTAGGTGTGTATTTATCTTTAAGTTTTTAATTTATGTCACTTGGGATACAAGTTAATTTTCCTAATTAGAATATATCCATCAAGATTACAAAGTAGGCTTGGGCAAATTTATATTGGATCAGTTTAGAAAAAGATAAATTTGCATAAAGTACATTATACGCTAATACAATATTTAGGTTTATTTTTCAAGGGTCAGAATTCAAAGTTTCCCATGCCGGCATTTCCCTCTTAGACATACAAATTAGACCCTTAGCATGAGCCTGGCCTCATTACTGACTATTTCATTGCATCAAAGTATTAGTTTCATGAAGAAACAATTTTAAGTATGGATATGCTCACAGTGAAGCAGATGTTTGAACTAACTAATGAGATTTTCTCCATTGCCAGTCACAGGCATTTTAAAACGTGCGTATAGAAAAGGTATGTTGCAAACTTTGCTTCTTAAGAAAATATTGAGGGTACTACAAGAATGAAGGATGAGGTGGCATTTGAACCGGTATTTCAAGTTCAATCTGTATCAATGGATAGACTGTAAGGCACCGCAGGAAGCTATTCACAAAGTGTAAGTTAGGATGATGTTCTGAAAATCACCTTAAGGGCCACTCTCTCCATTAACACTAGATCAGACATCTAATTTAGCTAACTAAACTAGGTGCTAAATTTAAACATGAATACCCCTCAAGGAATATATACAGTGTTATCTGAAAAACAACCTCTTACACTCTGTTAGAGTCAAAGCTATACTGCTAAGAAGTGTAACAAAATCCAACTCAGCTTCTGAAATCCAGTGTATATGCCCCTCACCTAGGTATACAGTATTTTAGGGAAAAGAACCTTCCTCCATAAACCTGCCTTACGGGTGTCTTTCATTTAGAGGTATTATTTTGCAAAAGTGCAGATGAGAAGGTGTAATACTAACTCTCCTTCCCCCTCCTTTTTTTCTACCAAGCCAAAAAATGTGCTAACTCACCATGTAATCAATACCTGTAGAAACTTTTGACTGTTCCATTTCTTGAGTAAATTTAAATGGACCAAAACACAAACCTTGCCATTTACACCCCATGAGAAGTCATCCCCTAATTGGGACTGTTCTCTCCCTCATTTCGACTCTAATAATGCTCCTAATTTTGCTCCGAGTTTCAAGTTTTGGGTATCTATATGCATCTCATCACTTCGATGAGCACAGTTCTACTCGGCATTGAAGAGCCTTCCAGCTAACCATAAGTACATTTTCCTGCCTCACTTCTACTAACTAAATCACCATCAGCACCATGAAGCATATTCAGAAACATATTCCCCTCTTGGAGATTTTTCTGTTTGTTTGTTTTAGAGTTTTTTTGTGATGTGTGATTTTCAAAGATGAGTCAATTTTTTTTTTTTTTTTAACTCTGAGCCTGCTGACACCTTTATGTTGTTAAAAAAAAAGACAAAAATTCATTGCTAGATTGGAGAAAAATTATGTGCTTACCTATAAAAATAAAAAACAGGTTGAGGAAACAGCAGCTGAACTAGGGTAATGAAGAAAGATTCAATTTTCAGGAAAAAAAAAAATCAAGCAATTTTTTTAACTGCTGTGGTGCAGGGAGAGTAGAAGCAGCAGAGTCATTGGCATCTGAACTCCCCAATATAAAAGTGTTGCTGTTATAGTAATGTTATGATACTTACTTAGAGATGGCCTACTACAGCAGAAACCCTTGACTATAGGAATCACAAAATTTAAATAACACGCATTTAAAATCGCTATTATTTGCAATAGAATAAAAAATAGTCTGAAAATGACAAAAGCCCTCATAGTCTGTTTCTATGAGTCAATCTTACTTTTACTGGGACAAAGTAAAGATAAAGTCAAACTAGTTAGGTGTTCTGTGTGTTGCACTTAGAGACCTCTTTGGAGATTTGTAGAACAATTACTGCTTTATGTTTAAAAACACATGTGAAAGAAACATCACATTCATTTCCACTGGGCAGATATAGTTGTGATTCTCTGTAGTAATCAGGTTTTCCTCCTTTTGTATTATAGGTATGCATTTGCCATTAGAAAGGCTCTATGTTCCCCCCCCCATAACAGAGATTATCAGCAATTACAATACAAACTAGAACTGGGTTTCTGATATTTGAGCATTGTAAGTTGTATTCTGGTGGTTTTCACTGCTGCTTTAGTAGTGTTTTTTAAAACAGTTAAGGAGAACAGGTGACTCCGGAGGAGATACCCATATTCTGAGAGAGTTAAAGCCGTTTGAACTTAAGAACTCTGTATCTCATTCCTGTAATTCACAGTATTGTTTATTGCAAATCTTCGTATTATGTTCTTCCTCCATTATTGCAAAACTATGTTAATAATTGGGTTGTCACAGAAAGGGAGCATTCCAGTGTTAATTATATCTTATTGGCTAATTTGACTGGAGGCATTTTAATATTGTTTCAGTTATGCCAGTAATCTTTACAACAGGAGACTCTCTCAAGTGGCCTTATGACTGTGCTGATTATCAGATGACTCTCATCTTTTGATTTGTACCACAACTTCTGTATTTCTTAAAGCTTTAAGTATTAAAGAATGGCCATCATTGTTTTCCATAAATTTCCCCACATTCATAATCGTCCTTATGGCACCCCTGTGCTAAGCTTGTCCTTTCAAGCTCTGGCCAGTGAAACCAATATGCATAGGACACTCTAAGACTTCCCAAGTGTCTGTTTTGAAGAGGAAATAGCACTAAATAAATAAATACCAGTCGCTGAATTTTAAACTACTGTTCATGAAAGTGATTTTTTGCTCAAGGCAGTGATTCCAGGATTTTTATTACAGTGATGACATCTCCTAATGCGGGATTGGCAAATACACGTCTAGCAGAGGCAGTGTAATGTCTTTTACAGTGCAATCTTTATGAGAAATAAGTCTCCTAGTTTGAAAACAGAAGGTCATAGCTTTAGCAATATAAAAATAGGGATGGTTATTCTACATTTAATACTTAAAAAATAATTAATTTAAATGCTTGATTAGGGCATAAAAACAGGTTTGTAGAGATGTGGACCCTACCCTAATCAAACATCTCTATGTGAACAAAACTAATGAGTCTGATTAGCACTTACTTATATTTTAAAAACCGGAATTTACTCTTATGACACTGAAAATCTCCTTTCATATCAAATTCATGGAAACTTTCATTTAGGCCCATAAAGAGCCTAAAGCTTTTCACAGTCTAATCCCAAGGCTAAAAAAAAAAAAAAAAAAGAAAAAAAAAAAAAGTCATGAATGTTTCCTTTTCTAGTTCATTTGCAGAAAAGTTTTCATCTGCATCACAGCAACAGAGAAGAATCAGACACAACCCTCCAAAAACCAGGTATGAGCGCTGGAAGTGGTTCTCTCAGGTATCATAAAAACCAGGAAATAAATTTAAACCATCATTTATGAGAGTATTTTATTAAAGATTTTTGTTCAGTCCTGAAAAAAATAATCTGTAGGCATTTATTTTCAAAGAAGGATTTCAGGCTGTTGATTCTAAGCTGATAGGGATGTCAAGAAAGACAACCGGATTTGAAACATAGCCCAGAATTCAATATTTCATATTAGGTAGTTAAAGGCTGCCATTTGCCAAGGCCTACATTGGAAAAGAAACTTCATTCTGGATTCAAATTTAGTTTTCTCCACAAAGACCTTGGAAGGTTGGGGATGGTGAAGGAAATCAGTGTTTTCAGGAGAAGCTTTCTAAATAAACAGTGCATGCTACCTCCATAGAGTTCATTTCTGTGATTTATTTATGCTCTCTTTGTGGAGGTAAGGTCTCTTTTTTTTTTTTTTTTTTTAATAAATGGCTATAGAGATCAGGTTGTGCACAAGCAGAAATGTAAGCATGCAAATTCACATATTTTCTTATTATTTTAAGACTAATGGCTTGAGGATAAACAGCTTCCTGTGCAAAAGAAAAGTAAAAAAAAAAAAACCAAACAACAAACAACACAGCAGATTAACTTGACTGAGGCCAGATACAGCAATCAATGGGCAGTCACTTCAGTTATTCCCTGTTGCCAAGTGTGTGCCATCAATAAAATAATTTCCTGACCATTTTTCCCCTTTTGGGAAATGCCAGAGCTATGATTCTAAAATACTATCAACATCTAATCAATCCTGTTAATTATGTAAACTTTGCATGTATGACTTATAAAGACTTAAACCAGTTGGAGCCTAGGTAACATCTATGACTTTATGACTCTATGATCATCAGCTACAGCTGATGAAGCTGTGTGTGATTAGAATCATGAGATTAATGGGAAATTCAAGTTCAGACTGAAATTCCAAGCCAAAGAGTATGAGGATCTTAGTGCTGAACATGAGAAAACTAGCAAATCTCTTTCACCCTTCTCAAAGAGAAGGACACTCTTACAAAACCTACAACCTAAAACTGTGGACTTTGCTGTCACCGTCCTTGTTAACTAGGCATGCCAGTTAAACCTCAGGTGTAAAGGGTGGGGCCAGTTCTGCGCAAGCTGCACCTCACCTAAAAAAATCCACTGCGCAGGCTGGAAGGGCTTACTGTCACTTGTCTGAATGGATGGGTGAGGGTCAAAATGGTAGGTGACAAGGTGCATGGGAAGCTGCAGATCCAAGCTTGCATGCAGGCGGACCAGTGCATGGGTAGCTGAAGATGGCTCAGGAGATGACAGTCCTGGTCGGACACTTCCTGATTGCCTAAGCACCCTTTTTTCCAACCAGATTTGCATATCCTACATGCCCTTGGTCATTGTGTTTGTAGGAAGCGTGGTTAAAGCCCTTCCCAAATCGTCACTCATGAAGCCAAGCCATCAATGCAGCAGAAATCTATGCAAATACAAATGACATTTTGATAAATGGTGCATTAGTCTGCTGTGTTTTGTTCATAAAAGCTTTACTCCAGCGTGCTTATGCAAGTTTCTGGTGCTGCAAAGAACAATAAGCATTTTCAGGGGCTCAAGAGATAATTAGCAACTGTCACTGTAAAACCGTTGTGAGCAAGTTGCATGTGCAAAATAGCTGAAAAATTACATCAGTCAGGCAAACCAAAATTTTTCAACAATATAATAGGAAAAATATATGACAAATTTTAGAACATTTTATGAATTACAAGAACTTGGATCATCATTCAATGACTTGTAAAAATTTTCTTAGAACCTAATGCAGCTTATCTTACCATCTTTGGGATAAAATTCAGCAACCACACCTTTAATACAAGAAAAATAAAGCTATTACTGAAATTAGTCTTCAGACAGTAGTGTGATCAAAGAATAGACCACTGCAAGCAAAAAGAATAATTCCATTAAACCCTAGGAATTCTTCAAGTTGACACCTTCAGTCAGTCAATACACCAAATACTATGGCTGTGAACATTTTGAGCATCATTTTAGTTACTGTAAGACACCTTGATTTCACTGGCAACAACTTCCAAGTTACTAGGAGAGGAAATTTTGGATTGCAACATAATTCCTGGAAAAAAAGCCTCAGCTGATTACTTTGTGTTAAACTGACCATAGGTTAGAGTCGAGCTAGAAAACATTGTGTGAAACAGTTTGTATTTCCCCTTAAATCCTCCATGAACTATAAAAATGTTATGCAGTGTTAAGTGCCCCCTTGAACTCTGTCAGCCACATCTTGAGCACTTACATCCAGCATCAAGTGTGTTGTCAAATCATACTCTCTGAAACAACTACTCCACTTCACTGAAACATTTCAGAGCAGCAGCAACTGATCCAAAGAAAGTGCAAGGTATGACATACCTATGTTGTTTGGCACCAACACACTGGATACACTGATTGAACTGGAAGAATTGTCACTCAAGCTCAAGAAATGTATGTAATGTTAGCTAACACAAGGTGAGTGGATATAAGCGCTTTGTAAGGAAAGAGGTAGAAGCCTCTCCTGCTGTGAGTTAACGTATCCCATGTTTTTCCTTTCACTTTGAGCATTGGCCATTTCCAATATTTCCTGCATGCATAGGGCACTAATTTTCTGCAAGATGAAAATACTATAAATTTAGAAGGGACAGACAGTATTAATCAAAAAAGTTTAGAAACTTACGAGAGGTAATGGAATGAAAAATGTTGCAGGATGGTGGTAAATACTGGTCATTTTTGAGGACCAGCACTGTTCTGGACTAAATGTTTAACCATTTTTTATCTTTACCACTGAAAACACAATAGCACATTCCTCTGCTAGCCTACGCTATCAGCTCAGGAAATCCTTAAACCTGTAGGAGTCCAGGTGCAGTCTTACGAATAAGCAAAGTTACTTTTTTAATCACTATGAAATATGTAAATTTTTTATAAGACCCTGTAGATGTATTTCATTTTAAACATATTATGGCAAGCAGTAGAGCATCCAGAATGTGCAAGTCTCAGCACATGCACCTCATCTTCATTCACAGTGCCTTAAGCCGCAGTTAGCCAAGGACTCAGTGAACTGAAACAACTGGGTTGAGGTAAGTCTGTTCTTAACTGAGACTTTGAATTCTGGAGTTATTCTGGTAACTCATGATGTGCCAGGTTTCCCTGTGTATTGCATCAAGAACAGATGCTTTGCTATCATGCTTAATAGCCTGCTGAAATACTGCGTTTGAGGTAAAATGTGAAGTTGACATATTGGATTTTTTAAGCATTAACCCTTGTGCTTAGGTAAATTTCCAAATCAAATTTACCCATTTCTCCAGAAATATTACTGGACTATTTTTTCCTTTATGTCCTCCAAAGCACTTTTGTGGGTTTTTTTTTAATAATAAAAATTCCTGTGCTTCAGATTATATGTACATATTATATATAAGCCACAGATAGGTCTTTATATGAAGAACAGATAGACCTTGAGAGGCAAAATACCTTTCTGATCAATTTCGTGAATCTTTGCTCTTAAAATCTCACTTTTGGTGTCCATTACTAATTAACATAGTGAGTAATGTTGGGGGGTACAGAGTACTGATGGGAGAGAAGCTTCATAAACAGATGTTACTTTTCTGAGCACTTTTTCTACTTTCTTCACATCTTTCTATATCTGCAGAGCAATATAAGCAGCTTTCTAAAATAAAAAAGCTAAATTTAACATTTTCTTCACACGGGCAACACTGCCACATTGGAATGCTTCTGTAGCACATATCCTGCCAGACTCCTGTGTGAGGTAGTGTGGTATGAAGCAACTGAACATCAAATATGTTAGATCTATCAGCTGCCTTGGATAACCATGAACAAGTCATGATAATAATCCATCAAAATAGCAGGCTGAAAATAACACTTTTTTTCTCTACTAATTGCTCATAAAAGACAGGATTGCTAAGACTTCTTTTAAATTAATATTTAAAGTTTAAAAGACTGCTTGTTTTAAATATATTGTAATAGTAGAAGCAGAAAACTGTAACTTGGTAGGAAACTTTACATTTTCTCAAAACAAGAAGTCTGTGAGAACAAAAATTAGTCCTTGTATAGTATGCATGAAATTAGTCACATTCATCACAGAAAGAAATTTATGCTTCTTTATATTTATTTTTAAACTATAAAGGATCTTGTGCCTCTTAGAAAGCGGTAGGATGCTTGGAGTATTATGAAAAACAGAACTGGGAATAGCAATTTTTCCCACTCTTCTGCCACAAAGGAAAGTGATCCAAGTAAGGTGTTTGTGTTTGTATCAGAGATCAAAACCATCTCATTCTTATTAAGAAAAAAGTCAGTCAAGAGTTTCTTAATCAAGGACAGTAAATGTACCAATATCAATACATGACCTGACTATATTCTAAATGTCTAGCAGTTACAGGGCTTAAATATGCCAATGTATAGATTTTAAAAAGTCCTTTTAAGTGCTGAACTTGTTTTCTTATTCTGCAATGACTTTAGTTTATTACATAATTATTGGGTTATGGTCATGGATATTGATTTTGCAAATGGAATTTTGATTGTATTAGATACTGTATCACCTGCTTAAAGTAAGAACCAGAGTGTAATGGCCAATATTAGAAGCATTACAAAGAAACCTTTGACTGAATCCTTCTGTGGGTTCTAAGCCATTAATTGCAGCTGAATTTTTTAGAGTCACAAGATTCAAGTACTGCACAGATATATAGGAGAGGGTACTACACACCTATGGTGATGAATTAAAATTTTTATACATTAGGAGAAGAATATGGAAATAAATGAGCTATTTTCCCAATGAATAAAGTTGGTTTTAAATAAATCTCCTGCCCTAAAATTGAGTAAACAAGTAAATAGAAAATTTTGAGGGTTAATTTATTTTAAAGTTGCCATGAATAGTGCCATAGATTTCATATTCCACAGAAAAAAAATTGGCCACACAATTTTGACTTTGTGCTGCAGCAGCAAATGAAAACAGAGCAAAATATTTCAACTGGCCATAGAACTGTTCAAAGTACCTGAAATTGATTATTAAATTTTATTAATACTGATTTATAAGGATTCCTTTTTATCTTAACTGATAAAGCAAACTAAATTTTGATAGCCCAGCTGGCTAGTAAGAATAAACAGAATAATATTACCTTCCTTAAATAAATACTTTTACCAGTGTTGATCACTGAATGGCAGTTCATAACCAGCATAGCATAGTATTAATGAACTGCAACTAACAGCCAGAGTTAAGGTGTGAACTGACTGAAAGCTTTACACCCTTCATTTTATGGATTTGTTTGCCAGCTATGAAAAATTTATACCAGGAATCTTTTGGAATTCTCTCAAATTCTTGTGACACCAAACAGTCAAGAGCAACAAGTGAAGGAACATACTTGTATTTTTCTGGCTGAACAATGCATTCCAGATGCAGTTCTTGCAAGTTTGAATTGCCTATTTACCACAAAGAAGCAGATTTACTCTACATGAACCAAACAATCCTCAGGAATGACAGAAACTAGACAGCTAATTAAATCTATAGGGAGCTCTCCAGGCTCGGGAGCTAATTCTCAAGTGCAAGTCATGACTTGAATCCCTGCTATCTGTGAATTATCCACTCCCTGTATGATCCTAAATACCAGATACTCATATGAAACTAAATAGTCAGCTGAAGTGCCCTTCAGGTAACAGCTTCACATGAAAGCTGAAAGAATGCTGGTAGTAGGGTTTTCTGTATATTACCTTTAAATTTCAATTTCCTTTTTCATTTGGAACAATTCTAACATGTAATTTCTCCCTCCAAGATTATAAGAGGGAACAAACTGGTAGAGAACAAGTTTACAGAGGGTTCATTTTATCACTGTTAGAGTGATCTCCCAAGCAGAAGCTGGGTCCACTTACAAAATTAAACATAATTTAAAAAAATGGACACTTGCCCACTTTTAAGATATTGGTTCATTTAAATAAATAGAAATTGTGGTTTTGTTTTTTTTTTTTCAATGGCAAGTACTGAAAATAGTTGAAGCATTCTTCATAGGTGTAAATAATTCCAGAAAACTTAGCATTAACAGAACTGTATTAAAAAAAAACAAGCATGATTTGACCCTAGTCAGATATGAAACACATTGTGCAAGAGTAACAAAATGATTTTTAAGTAAGTACTCTGCAGAGTTTTAACAAGTGAAGCTCTAGTTCCCTATGGTTGTAGGTGTCTTCCTCTACGTTACCCTTTACCATTCATCTATCCTATAGCGCATCCATACAAACCATCCTGGAGCAAAGCATGTACTGTCTGGTTAGTTGGCTAGTGCTAAATCAAGCATCTAACAGCAGAGCTTTGCTGCTTTTCTTTCACTCATTGTGAAACACTTGAAGTTAAACTCCATTGATCAAACAACGCACAGTTCATCGATTTATTCTCACAGTTCCTTCAGTCTTATTATACTAATAAAAATGCCATAGGGGACACATATGTTTTTTCTTTGCAACTTATAAAAAAATTATCGGACATCTTAGAATTCACTGCCCTAAAACATAAGATCCATCTTTCTTCACTAATTATTGGGTATGTGATATGACTCACACACAATACACAACTGCACAAAACCTTCAGCATTCACAGTGGCTCAGTGGATACTGCTGATTATATGCCTTAATTTGAATTCTCACAATCACTCTTTAATCTATTACTTTAGCTATGTATTTTTATTATAAATGGGTCTGGCAACTCTTGTAAAGAAAGAGGCTTCCTGAAAAATAAAGGGAAGGGAACTGAGTAGAAGAGGAGACACATGTTATGATTGCAAGACCTGTGAGCAAGGAATCCTGGAGAACTGCATGTAAAGATTCTTGTACACAGAAAACTTTCCAGCTTGCAAGTAACCTATCATTTTTAGTTTGCTAATGTATATAACCAACTAATTTCCTTACATGATGTTAGTAGACAACAGTTAAAGAAAGATCTATTTTTTTTTTTAACAGAATGCTTTTGCCAAAATTCAAAACTACTTTATATAGACAATGTGGATTATGAATGAAAATCTTCACAATCAATTAATGCTTAAGAAATGTTTAACAATAAGAAGATATTATGAAGATTTAATTAGATAATGATTGTCTAACTATAATGCAATGAAAATATTCCTACAACCTTCCATATTGTCTAGAATCTTAGATGTTGTGCTACTGCATTTGCATTCCTGTAACAAAGACTTCATTTTCTTGAAACATGTTATGGCCTGGCCTCATTAATTCAGAAAAAAGAAAATACAATTAAAGAAATCTTCAGGGGTTCTAAAGTCATCTGAATTTTTGTGCTAGTTAATGACATGTGGTATTATTAGTTTAGCTTAATCTTGTTATTTTATTGTGTTATCTATAAACTAGTCACATTTTAATCTAGGTGTTTTACTGTAATTTCACAGTGAGAATTCAGGTGCAGAATCAGAAGGACATTCTTGTTTTGCTGGTTACATCATGAAAAAACTAACAGCACCTTTTGGTCAAATAAGTGCAGTCAGTATGATTAAATTCAAAGCAATTTTAGTTTTATATTTTCCTTAAATATCCATCATATCTTCTATGAAATAAAGTCAGTAAACAAAACAGCAAATTTTCTCCTTAGCCAAGAAAGACAGAAGAAGCAATGCAATCACTTAAGTCATAGATATTTAATTGCTGCATAAAGCCAATATATATGTATTATACTTCTAAAGCCACATCACTCTCCTTGCTTAAATCTTTCCTCAAAACTTTAATACGCAGTAATATCTAAGAAGTTTCTGTTAACAAGTTGCTAGTGTCCTGATACCATTTCCTTTCACATCTAATGTACTTGGCATTTCCTATCATTTCTTTCCTTAGTGAGACTGCTGTCTTGTAGAGATTGTACTTTTATTTGTTGGTGAACACTGTACAGAAGAAGTTCATTCCTGGTTCTTGAAATAATGTAATTTTATAAATTCACACATATAAAATGAAAATATTACCATTAGTGGTTTATATCTAATGTACTTACAACTTTTAGCAACTGTATAAGATATTAAATACATTATTGCTCTTTGAATTCAGCTGCTGGAGGTCAAGCTAATGCTTTAGAGTCTAATTACTTTTCACCATACTTGTGTGGCACATACTTAATGATTTCTGTAGGAGATTTGCTTCTGCACAAAAACTTGTCCAGCAGTTAAGTCATCTAGTTCTAAATAATTATTAAAAACCCCCACAACATTTGATTTAATGTATTAGAGAATATTCACTTTTCACATTGAAAATTTCTTATTATTGATCAGGCAAAATAAACAGATATGTTATTTGGTTAATGGAATCTAAGAAAACATCCCTTTAACATGCATTGTTGCATATTTTCTAGAAGACTGTAAATAACAAAGGTGTAATTTGTAATATGTATGAATTAATAAAAAAACCCTGCATTTTCATATTAATGATTTAAGGAGTTGTTTGTTGAGCCTGATCAATGTATTGAGTTAAACATGTAGAGATGCTCCTGTTACTGCCTGTTAGTTTGGCAGCCTTCTTTTGTTATATCAAGAATGGTAATTTCAATAGAGAAAAACACAATAGAAGATGCTTTTGTCATAGAGATGAATTATTCCAGAATATGAACATAAAATATGAAAGTATTGTTCTATAAATTGTCCCTTGGTTTTTTGCTCATTTTGGTGTATTATCTGCAGACTGTGGCAAGGCTAATACAAAATAGCTCAGTAAATAAAACTTTTTGCTGAAGTAAAATTCCTTTCCTCACCAATGAAGCCAGGCTTTCAAAAAATCAGATTATTGGCCTGCATGCTACATGCAAAATGTGGAATTTAAGCCATGTCAGAATCAGAGTAATACAGGTTTGCTTAGCTATTATCATTATATTAAATTAGTAATGAGAGAACATAATGACAGATGAAAAAATGTATTTGAGCCGTAATGGAAAAGCTGCTCACAAGCAACACAAATTTAAAAGTAATACATTTAATTTTAGACAGCTGGTAGAAATAATTATATTTTACTTAATTGACAGCAATTTGTGAATGAAGCCAATTTTTTATGTGGTTTTTTTTTGTTGTTTTTTTGGTGTTTGTTGTGTTTTTTTTTTTTTTTACTCAAGATGAATCAAACTGTAGTCTTAGAACTGTCATGCAAGTGACAGAAATGAAAAACATAAGGAAAAATTGCTGTTGTGTAGCCTAATGTACAAACCCTAGATGACACAATTTTGTGTAAGCAACCCTTGCCCAATGGATTTAGGTAGTGGTCTAAACACAACAATTTAAAGTGTAGTGTTTTTTTAAATAAAACAATTTCTAATAAAACAACACAATTTTAAAATAGTCTCAGAAAGCCTTCCAGGTTCAAATTGAGACACTGTAAAAAACCCCAAGGGTATGAATGCAATTTAATTATTGAGTGTTTTTTAGTGAGGTTGATTTAGAAACAATATTGCAGACACTGTGAAAAAAAAAATCAGGTAAATTAGCAGCCTGCTTTTTATATATTTCTCTGATTCCTGCTACTGTATTCACTTAGAGACAGAACACTACATTCTGCGTACAGCTATCACCTGGTGTTTGCTAAATTGCTGTGAAATTCTAACAACAGCTGTTTGTTCCTGGGGAAACATTCACTTTGTATTGCTGCAATAAACTGATCATTGCCAATTAAATGCCCATTAATTGTGTAAGCAAGGATTACTGCCAGATGTTTACATTAGAAAGAAAAATATCCTTTGCTATTTATTTTCCACTTGTAACCATCTCCTTTCATGTAGATAATTAAAGTGTTTTGTTTTAAATATTCCATAAATTTGGGTTTGAGAATTAATAAAATACAATGTCCTTAGTATTTTGTCAGAATACTAATATATGTTCTTAGCACACTTAATAAAGCAAAATGGTTTACTTAAAACTGAAAAGCATATACCCTACACAGTTTTCTATTAAATATATTTCTAATACTTGTTGATAGATTTAATTTTTTCAAAATAATTAATATACTTCTACTGGAAATAACTTTTCCAAGAAGTGGATAAATACATCTCCCCCACCATCCCCAGCCAACATGTAAACTTTGGACAGTCCCAGAGATTATGAAAGAAACCTCTCATGATCTCTATCAGAAATAGCTTGTAAGGGTTTCCCTTATTATCTCAACTATTAAAGGAGTTTTAAACAAAGATACACAGGTTCCTACAATGAATGCTTAAGAAAACAACGTTGCAATTTCAAATACTTTGTTGTGTTAACCACTGCTCACTAATTATAGAATCACAGAATGGTTGGCTTTGGAAGGGACCTTAAAGTTCACCCAGTTCCAACACTGCCACAGGCAGGGACACCTTCCACTAGAGCAGGCTGCTCCAAGCTCCGTCCAACCCGGCTTTGAGCACTGCCAGGGATGGGCCAGCCACAGCTTCTCAGAGTAATCTGTTCCAGAGCCTCACCACCCTCAAAATAAAAGATTTATTCCATGTATATAGTCTAAGTCTACCCTTTTTCAGTTTAAAACTTACCCCCCGTCATGTCACTGCAAGGCCTGGTAAAAAGTCCCTCTCCATCTTTCTTTTATGGCCTCTTTACATACTGAAAGGCTGCATGAAAGTCTTCCCCAGGCTGAACCAGCCCAGCTCTCTCAGCCTGTCTCCAGAACAGAGCTGCTCCAGCCCTCATAGCATCTCCATGGCCTCCTCCAGACTTTCTCCAACAGCTCCACGTCCCTCTTGTGTCGTTGCCCCAGAGCTGGACACAGGACTTCAGAGGGGGTCTCCCCAGAGTGCAGAAGAGGGGGAGCATCCTCTCCCTCAGTCTGCTGGTCACGCTCTGGGGATGCAGCCCAGCACATGGGTGGATTCTGGGCTCAAGCTCACACTGAAGCTTAATCACAGGGATCTTCTCATGAGCAAACACTTAAATCCTCAGGGCTGCTCTCAATCCCTTTATCTCCCATCTGTGTTGATACTGTGAATTGCTGACCCAGGTGCAGAACTTTATGAGGTTCACATAAGCCCACACCTGAAGCAGTCCTGCTCCCACTGGATGGTATCACTTCCCTCCATCATATCAACTGCATCACTCAGCTTGGTGTCATTTAGTAATTTTTCTTTAAGACGGGTTAGTCATATACCAGAATAACTGTAACAAAGGCATTGAACAAATAGACTTTATAGTGCATAATCATCATTGTGTGAATTTAATTTTGTACTCCTATCAACAAGACCGGCGAACAAACAATCCAAGTCTAGTAAACCAAATAGACAAGTTATCAACTTATTTAAAACACCCCAAAAATATTATAGCCAACTACCAATGTCATAATTAGACTAAAGTAGTTGTACTTCCTAAAATGTACATAATGAGGCCAGTAGATAGAGGCAACCCACCAACTCAAAAAATTGAATTTCACAAAAGTACTGAGCACAAAGAGGATCCACCACTTCTGACTATTAAATTTTCCATCCAGCTTTTCAGTGCATCTTTTTATAATATCTGCAGCCCCAGGCCCAGATTTGAAGTAACATATAGTCACAAATTGCATGCAAGATTTTTGTAACAACAGTGAGCTGAATGAGACTGCAAACAGCAGTGTTTTCATTAAGGTATTTCTGAAAATTACTGTGAGAACTGTGAAAGACTAGGATTTCATAGTCAAGCTGAATTTACCCGATCTCCTCAGGCAAAACAAAAATGCACCATGTCTTCATACACTAAACATAAAGTAACTGTGATGCCATGGATGAAGGTCAAAACGCAGTGGTTCAAAAATGTACTGACAGGTCTCACTAAAATTGTAAAGACAAAACGAAATAATTTTCTTCTGAAATACTTCTGGAATCAGTTCTTACCCCAACTCTATTTAACTGATATTAATTGAATGATATTGTATGACTCTAAATTTTAAAAACACAGGAAGTGAACATGAATATAAGTACAAAAAAGTGCATCAACCAGAATTACAAGATAGAAAATGTTTGGGTAGAAAAGCATTCTTTGCATATGCCTCTTTTTTTCCTTTTTTTTTTTTTTAATCTTAAAAAGGAATAATATGGAAAGGTTTTACCATTATCAGTACCTTTTTCGACTGAATAAGAGGTCTCAGTGTGATGCCACCCTGTTTATACTATTTCTATAAATGTGCAACATGAGGTAAGCAGGAATATTGCATTAGTTTTGAATATGGTGATGTTATGGCTTAATTCCCCATATTCACAATTCAAAAAAGATGTGTTTCATAAAATATGATGCTCAAAAATTTTTTTGTTACTAACCACAGGTAATGCGAACGAGATTTGGTCAAAATATTTTCAACTTCCATTTGTGGAAAATCTGATCATCTATGAGGTAAGAAATTTCCTCCTGAAGTTTGAGTATTCCACATTTATCTCATTTCCATTCTTGAATACATATATTATTAACAACCTACTTCAAAGGGAAAATAAACCCTGAAATTTTAAATTTTCTTCATAAAACAGATTTAAGATTTTCTTGTTAGCTTTAAA
Organism: Neopsephotus bourkii; assembly: GCF_033783945.1. Taxonomy (NCBI): domain Eukaryota; kingdom Metazoa; phylum Chordata; class Aves; order Psittaciformes; family Psittacidae; genus Neopsephotus; species Neopsephotus bourkii. The sequence goes on along the minus strand of NW_026902170.1, from coordinate 66,662 downwards.
TTCTAGTGATCTGATCACATTCAGTGAGTGGAGTCATGGGCAAAGTGAGATTTTCTAATCAAGGGTTACTTAAGTTAATCATAAGGTTTTGAAATGGTTTAATAGGCAGATTTCAATGCTGTATGAACTCAGGTAAAAAAAAAAGTGCAAGCTTTCTAAAGAGATGAAGTAAATGACTGGAACAATTTAATTAAGATTTGTTTAATATATTTTCTCATTGTTTAAATTTTAAAAACAACATATTGTAATTTCATTTTTTGCTTCCTTCATCACACTTTTTTGTTTTGTTTTGTTTTGTTTTTTCCTGAGCAGGAATGAATTCATAAAGTTTGTCTGGGTTGTGTTAAATAGAAGTTTAGAATAAGTTATCCCAACTGTCATTTTTGGGTCCTTTTCCTAACAGGACTTTAGTCCTGATGCAGAGTTAGATTATTCTTCCCTAATGGCCAATAAATAAGACAGCAATATAAAGGATATAAACAAAGAAATGCAGTATAAATCTGTAGAAAAGACAAATCATCCGTAGTCAATCCTGCCAAGCAAGCCAGAGACAGGCACAGGAATTTATCCCCTTCTCGCCCAGGCTGAAGCAAGGGCTACCAACCAAACTGGTTTACATTTATGGTTTACATTTACTGTGAAATAACTTCAACAGAAATAAAAAACGTCTGCCACACAAATGCAAAATAATGAAAATGTTCACACTGTCCTGCAGTTTAATTATTATTTATATAATTTATATTTTTATTTATCCCCAGAGAACTCTAAAATGCATCTGTCAAATAAACTAACAGTGTGAAAGCACATGAAAACAGAGAGGGTCAGGGGCCAGATGTGAGTGTGCATGTATGTGTGTACACAGATATATCTCACCTGTACGTGTGTACATACACAACCTAAATGAGTACTCTAGATACTAAACAAAGGCAAAAACTGACTAGATGGAATATTGTTTATTTCAGTATATTGAACCACACACCCCCTTTGGAAGGTGATCACCGGACACACTCTGAGATATAGAAGTTATAAAGCCGCAGCATCTGTCCCCTTAAATATCTCCACAGGCAACTGTAATGGCATCTTTGAAGTTGTCTGTGAATTTGTCAAAAGTATAATCTTGCTTGCTGACTTAACCTACTGAGTGCCCCAGCTGAGCACCATTTTGATTCATTCAGACATTGAATAATCTGAGGATAAATCTCAGGAAAATCCCTCATAATGTCATACACATTTTCTTTCAAAATTAATAAGGAAACTGGACACCGCTTCATGCCTATACCTGATTTGGGATATTTTAGTTGATTCACTGTGATTATGTTTTCTACAGCTTTTTTCTGGATTCCACTGGTCAAGATATAAAAATACCTATCAATCCCTTGACTTGAAAATTCATAAGAATTATTCTTTACATTGATGAAAATCATGAAATACAACATTGAAGGTGTTCTAACAGATAAACTCTTGCAGAACAAGATTTTTTTTCTTCCATGTTTTCCTTTCCTCCTTTATTTGTCAAAATATCTTCTGAAGACTCGTTCTAATTAAAAAAACTAGGTATAAAATACAGAATAGAGAACAGTGATATTTTAATATAAAAGATGAGAAAGATGAGCATTTTAGGCTATCTGATTTCACAGTAATGGTCCTAAACCACCCCACAATATTTTTTCATCTCGTACGTTCTTGATTTTATGTCTGAAAAATTAGCTAGTGCAAGGATGGTGAAGCTGGAATTCCATTTTCCATCTGCTTAAGTCTGAATATCCAAGGCTTATACTTAGCCAATGTTTTAGTTAAGTTATTGACTAATTTTGCTTTTTTTTCCCCCAAAGAAATAGTATTCAGCGAGAGGTGCTATACTGTAGCATAATTTCAAAGTCTGAGAAGCTAGGATTGAATACATGTTGGTATAAAATATATAAGCCATTTTTAATTGGAAAATTCAAGAAAAAATAGTTGTTGTGTAATAAAAATTAAAGTTCCTTTCAACTAAATTTTTGTTTGAGTATGGATTTCTATAGAAATCATGTCAAAAAACAAGTGTGGGGAAGGCAATAAAAAGAAAGAGGTATATCTCTTGAGAGAAATAAAGATGCTATAGGGAAAAAAAGTCTTTTCAGTGCGAAGTTAACAGGAGTTAGCAATCTAGAAAGAGGAGACGAAAGGAAAGTAGCTACATGTTCACATGCTATAATGTGGTCTAGCACACTGTATTTAAGGAAAACAGACTTCTACAGTGCTTCCTGAAAATTATCTGATTTGTACAAATGCTACTGTCCTAGGTTCAGCTATATCATGCATTTCTCATCTATACTGGTGGTTTAATGCCACCTGCCCAGATATGTAGGCCTTTTTATACTAGTTAGGGAATCCGTCCTCTCAAAACGATGCATTGGAAATGCATTATCCTACTATTAAATACCTTTTTTAGTTTCTAGTCAAAATTATTTCTTTTTTTTTTTTTTTGGTTCTTTATACTATAATCCAACTACATATCTTTAAAACATACTGAAATTTCAAAATACAGAAAATGCAAAAAGAGGTAATTCACAATTATTTTTATTTTCCTTTTCAAAGTGTTTACTCTGGCTTCTTTACAGGATGGGTGGGGTACCACATCCTTTCTAATTTTATTCTTCTTAGTAATACTTAACTGTTTACAGACTTATGTATTTATTTAAGAAGATTAAAACTCTTTTCATCCTACAAAGAAGCTTAATACAAATTTAGTGTCCCACCACCACCTAAGGTCCCCACGTGTACTAGCCAAAAATAGCCAGAATTAAAGAAACTTGGTGTGTGAACACAGCATAAAACAAAGGTTTTGGGCAAGCTTATTAAGAGATTGGAGGCAAAACAGAAACTCAACTATGGGTCTTTGACCAAGCAAATATAATCTATTTCATGGATGGGTGGGATAATCTTAATTGAATGAGACAAAACCAAGACTGCATTGATTTCAGGACTTGAAGAACAGGTCTACATTTCACTGTGCAGAAAAGTAGTATATGCTGTCTAAAAGCTTTCAAGTTACACAGAAATTGAAGCTTCTCCTTTGGAAACTTTTTAGCATTCCTGGGCATACTTACCTTGCTCTGTTACACTTGCAACACAATGTGTTTACCAGTTTAAAGGCAAATCTAAAGGGGTTTCCAATTTCTAAAGGAGTTTCCAACATTTAAACCTGTGAAAAGTTATCCATGGTAGAGATGTTTGGTCATAGGAGCCTCTGACATCTAGAAGAGATTGCCATATTGTAAATGTAATTTAACTGCAAATATTCAGGATATGAAAAATTTCTCTACATAAAAGCATTCCCCCCTTTTTAAGGGAAACAATTTCTGCCCTGGACTGACAGGTTGTGCTCCCTTTGACATAGCACAAGGTGATGTCTTCCTCTGTGGACAGGGCAAACAGCTGGATGTCTAGCAAGCCCTCAGCTAACTACCTACCAAGATCCCTAAAACCTTTTCATCAGAGCTGGTTCCCAGACAATCAGTGCCCAGACTGTAAAACGTCAGCTGCTAGTAATGCAGCTTATATTGATAAACTATATTACATTTATAGAATATGATATAAAATAGTCTTCATCAGTGCTGGACAGAAGGTGAAGGCTATACACATCAACCTTTGGAGTCTTTCTTCACTTGTAGAAAAGGTAGATGTACTCATAGGTGCATCTGTTACAGGATGAAAGACTTTTTGTACTTTGATCCCTTTTCATTGTGGCTGAGAGACATATTTTCAGAAACCATAAATCTTAGTTCTTGTCCAAGGTTTACTCCTTTTAAAAGAGCAAAGAAATACACACACCCTCATCACAAATAGGTCAGAGAAGATCTGTGTGGTCCCATTATATCAAAGACTTAAATTATTACAGATACCAGATACCTGCTCTTCTAGGGTGAAGAATAGTTCTGAATTTCTGAATATCTAAGGCTCTCATTTGATCCAGTCAACTCTTCCAATGCAAAACCACCCAGCTGATCTCAGTATCACACCAATGAACAACCCCAGACTAACCAAGGCTTTGTGTGATCTGACATACATTTTGAACACTGGCAAAGGGTTAAATTATTTCAGGTCTTTGGTTTTATTCAAGCTAATTGGAATACTTATGCTTTGATGAATTTACTGTTTATCTTTCATATTTAATAACAAAGAAAAGTTAAAACATCTATGACACATTTGTTTCCAGATTTAATTCAAAATAAAATAACAGCACAAGTGCTCTGACACTGCTTTTTTTTTTTTTTTAACCTTCTTGGATTGGGAATCATTTAACAGTTGTGTTTAATCACCATTACCATCTCACCTTGAACATGCTGCATCTTATAAGCACAGAAAAGCAAAGCTTCCTATAGACAGATATAGTCTATGATGCTACTTTATATGTCAATGGAACTGACAGAACAAAGGAAGAGAGAGAATGTGTAATCTATTTGTCTTACAGGACGTCTGCAGAGAAGACACGGCACCTGTTATCGAATCTTATTCAAATAACAAGGAAGCATGTAATAACTAGTGGCATACTCAGCACAAAAGATAAATGTAGATAACTTCTATCACGGGCAGCAACTCCAGCGCAAGAACTCCTGATGAGCACACAGCTGACCTTACACATCCAGGAGTTACCAGCTTGGCCTTAAGAGAAAATAGCTCTTGTCAGCAAGTGGCATAGCTGCATGACCACAGCCTGTGACTCAGGAGAGAAATGTTCTTGAGAGATCACAACTTCCCATGCAAAGCTCATTGCATCATGTGCACTTTCCCTTGAAGAAATTGCATGTTTGTGAAAGAAGATACTTGATCCCAAGCCAGACCTATTGTTGACATGTATTAAAATTTCAGATGCAATATCTCCTTTTTCTGTCTCTTCCTCTTTTCTTTTATCTTGTCTGTTCAGATTAAAAGTTAACAGTATACCACAGAGGGTATTTATTCCTTATGGTAATGATGAGCATAATTATAATACCTTTAATAGAAGTAACACATTCAGCTACTGAAGCTACTATTCCTAGCAGACATTTGCGCTATTTGTGTTGAAAGATATCTTTTTTCTTTACTGAAACTTTATCAGTTTTGCACATGTGAAACATAGCACACTGCTAGCCAGAAAAACATGCATATACCCTAATCTTTATGGTGAGAAGCTAAACAACATTTTTAGGGCAAGTTCATCCATCTGACATGTGCACCCCAGCTTCATTCAGAAATGAAAGCCTCTTATGAAGGAACACTGTGGAAAGTGAGAGGAGAATCTGCTTGACTACACTGTCATAGTTCTAAGACATTTTTTGTTAAGGAAAAAATTGTTCACAGAAAAGTTCCAAGACTTTTTTCTGCCTGGGAAATTCTACTGAAACTTTTTGATGTACACAGCTTCCAAAGCCAGTAGCACACACACCCTGTCTGGAAATGTCTTTTCCAGTCTGTGCAGTTATCTAACTTAAAACTTTAAAAGGAAAATTTGGCCACTGATTAAGGCATTATAAGGTCACGAAACGAATGATGATGTCTTCAGGAAATGATCCAATCCAACCACCCTGCTCAAACCTGACTCACATAAAGCAAGTTGCCCAGCACTGTGTCCATTGAGGTTTTCAGTATCTCCATGGGTAGTCTCCTAAATCTTTCTGGGCAAGCTGTCCAAGATTTTGACCCTTTACACAGTACAACAGTGTTTTCTTACCTGTAAATGGAATTTCTTGTATTTCAGTGTGTGCACAGTCAAGAGTCAGAGGTTCAATTTCCAATTGTGCCAGACTCTATAAATCACTTTCTGAGACAGAATCCTTGTGAAAAAGGAATAATAATATCTACTCTCTCAGACTTCTGCTGCAGGATACATCTATTAAAGATTTTAAAGCACCTAAGGTGTTTTGAAAACAGGGTTTAAATGAAGAGTTTTAATGAAACAAATAAAGAAAGTTATAATGTCTTTTGCTTCCAGAAAACAGGGTTTCAGAGATGGTCAGACCAGAGGTTCATAACATCACAACAAAACTTGCTCTCCTGTAGATACTGAACTTGCCCATTCACAGTACTAACGCAAGCAACAGTATCAGAAAGAGAAAAAAACTGATTAGGTTATTCACTGCTTCATTCAATAGAAAAATATATAAAGATTTTACTACATATGTAAGTTTTGGAAATAGTATTTAAGTTTGTTATGATATTTAATATCTTATTGTTTATAAATTCAATTTATAAAATGTGTATTCCAAGAATTTACATTTTTTGAATCATATGTACAAGGCAACAAGGCCACGTATGCAACTTCTGTACATACAGATGTTGCATTAACTTTCTTAACATAACCTGCTTTTGTCTGTCACCCTTCATCTTCTTCAGTGGCCATTCTGTTCTGACTTTGAACTGCCTTTGCTATAGCATCGACGCTATGTTGAAAATCACTATGCTTAAAGATACAAGAAGAGCTAGAGCTGGTGATTCCCATTTCTTGGCCATTCTCTGGCCTGTCAGGATGATACTAACTCCCTATAAAAGCAAGAAAATCAAGAGATACAACCCTGACAAACTCTTTATTCCTTCCTCTAATTGTATTTTAAAAATTCTTTCCTGTTAGGGTGGTGAGGCACTGGAATAGGTTGCCCAAGGAGGTTGTGTATGCTCCATCCCTGGCAGTGTTCAAGGCCAGGTTGGACGACGCCTTGGGTGATAGGGCTTAGAGCGAGGTGTCTCTGCCCATGGCAGGGGGGTTGGAACTTGATGATCTTAAGGTCCTTTCCCACCCTAACCATTCTATGATTCTATGATTCTCTGAAATAAAAGCATTGGTTGCTGAGGCTGGTTATTGCCATTTTGGCCAGCTTAGATCAAAATCTCCTGAGATTCATCTGAGGTGACATGTAAAGGTAGAATAGTCAAGGTGAATCAACCAATTCTATAGAAAAAGAAAATATGTTCAGTGCTACACTGTCAGTGGTTTAAATTTCCAATTTAAATGATAAACAGGTCAGTTAAGATGACATAGAGACACAAGTCTAGAATGAAGTTGAAACACATACTTCTGGATCATTTTCAAGTCTTTCATTGCAGCTTTCCAGTAATCTTAACTTGACAGTCATACATACTTGCAGAGGAACCATTTTTTGCTTATGGAAATGGAATAAACTAACTCACTGAAAGATGCAGGCAACACAAAAAAGATTATTTCTATATGAAAGATAGCATGATACGAACTACAGATTACTACAATCATATGCAATTTTCTATTTTGGGATGAAGATTTTAATGCACAAAATAAGATCTTAATTAAATGTCAGTGCTTCATCCAGTATAATATGGATTATAAGTGACGATGTTTCTGTGAATAGACTAAGGTGAAACGATGCCAGTTTTACTGATGAAATGGTGAAATTTTGGTAACAGATGGAAAGGCAGCTTCTCAGAGAAAAAGCTAAATATATAAGGTGAAACCACAAAATTATTAGATATTTTTACAAATGGTAAAAATGTGATCTTGCTTGTGTAGCTTCAGTTTCACAAGCAGAAAAAATCCACATTTCTGCTGACACAGTTGTACTATCTCTGGGAATTGTGTCAGTATCTGTATTTCTAGGATAGCCACCATATTTTTTCCATCATAATCCACAAGCCTGACTCTTTTGCCTTTTTCTTAAGAGGGGATGTTTTATTCTGAGTACTCCCATCAAACTTGGTGGCCAAGCATGATATTTCTCAAAGCAAAAAAAAAAAAGTAAAAAGAATAAAAAAAATTCAGGTTTTGACATTTTCCAGAGACTATCATTGCATATAAAAAAATTAGATAGACAGACAACAATTTCTAAAGTTATGGAGGCAACTTAAAGGTTGTTTTTGCAATCTTATTAAAAAGTAAATTCACAACATCAATACATCCTTCCTGTGCTATGTAATTACATTACAGGCATTTAATTGAAACTAAATAGAAATGAAACTTTGTCTAGCATAGACATGTTCTGATGGGAGAAACTCAGCAGGAGGGTGCTAGCTTATTAAAGATGTTCTTCATCTGTGTAGCACTTTGGGAAATAAATATATTTTCTTTTGAAGTAGTCTTTGTCATTTGAAAATACTGTAGCAACAAAACTAAGATTTTTCAGTTCAATATATTAATAAAGAAGTTGCATTTTACAAATATTGAATTACATTTAATTAAAAAAGTGAAAGTAAGATTTATCATTGAAGGTTTTCAGGTGAAAAAACCTCTCACACAGGCACATAATTTAGTTGTTAGCTAGTGAAGCAACTGATTTTACTCACATTAATATGAAACACATTCATGGCAAAAATAAACTCCTTAGTTTAGTTGATAATTTGGTATATCACTTGGGGAAGGCAATCTTAAAAATTCTTAACTGTCTTGAAAACCCCATTGCACACTTTCTTTCCAGAGAGAATCATACGTGGTTCTTGGAAGCAGAACTATGTAGGGGGGTGTTTTGTATGGGGAAGAGTTTCTAATAACAAATGTGCAATAAAAACTTCTGATGAGAAATATGATATTGCTTTGAAAGCTTTTGAAAGTATGCCTGCCCCAGCAAAACCTCATTGTGCCCTGTAGTCAAAGTAGCAGGGATTCTGGTTTTATCCTGTTCTTATTCCTCTGATTATCTGTATGCCTGAAAAATAGCTTGAGTTAAATTACCTAATGTCATTTCCATATGCTGTGCTAACATTTAGCAAAAAAAAAAAAAAAGAACCTTTCTTTTAAAGCACCAAATCAGTTGACATTAATTTAAAAGGCTTTCTCTCAGGGAAGCTGCAGTTGTGCCTTCATGAGTTGCATGGAACTGCAGAAAGACAGACTTAAGTTCTCCTCAGAGATGCCAGGAATGAGTTAAATATAGGCCTAAATTTCAGAGCAAAGTATCACAAAGTTGCTGATATAGGAACTCTCTCCTAAGGAGATAACATATAGACTGCACCATTTACTTGCCAATTAATCCAAGAAAATACATTGACATTAGTTCCAGAAAGGGATGCTTGCCTGCCTTCTTGCCTAGAGGTAAAAGCTAGGTTCACAGCTACCAAATAGCAGGATAGAGGAAATAAACAAGGGGAAAAATTAGGAAAAAGGATTTAAGGGTATTTTTCCAATTGTTTTCTTGAAAAAGAGACCTAGATATCAAACAGATATCCTCTCTGATACAACGTAACAATGCACACACCCCACCCCCAACTTCATTTATCATAAAAATGCCTTAAAAGCATTTAATTTTTCTTACAGGGAGAGGTAGCAACCTAATGACTAAAAATGTAGATTTGTCCTTGTCCTGGGTTTAGCAGTAGCAGCCATTTTTCTCTTTCTTGGTAGCTGGTGCAGTGCTGTGTTTTGACTTTCGGGCTGGGAGCACAGCTGATAAAAATGATGTTTTGGTTTGGCCAAGGACTTTGTGAGCCTCATGCTCTGCCAGGGAGGAGGGAAGCTGGGAGGAAGCAGAGACAGGACACCTGACCCAAACTGACCAAAGAAGTATTCCATACCACAGCACGTCATGGCCAGGAGGTAACTGGGAGTGACCCGGAAGGGGCTAGGGTGGACTGCAGGGTTGGAGGAGGTATCGGTCGGTGCTTGATCAGGTTGGGGGGGGCAAGTTATCGGTCGCCTGGTGATGGGGTGTTGTATTCTCTTCCCTTGTTATTTCCTTTATCATTACTATTATTGGTGGTAGCAGTAGTGATTTGTGTTATAACTTAGTTACTAAACTGTTCTTATCTCACCCTGTGGGAGTTGCATTCTTTCTGATTCTCCTCTCTGTCCCTCCAGGAGTAGGGGGAGGGCAAGAAGGGGGGGGGAGTGAGTGAAAGCTGTCTGGCTGGGGTTAAACCATGACAGTTCTTTTTTGGCGCCCAACGTGGAGCTCAAAGGGGTTGAGATAACGACAGACCTGACAACGTAGCAATGCACACCCCCCCCCCCAACTTCATTTATCATAAAAATGCCTTAAAAGTGTTTAATTTTTCTTACAGGGAGAGGTACCAACCTAATCACTAAAGTCACTAAATTATTTTACTTTTTTTATCTAGCTGCAAGGCTTTGTTATTCAGTTATTATTTTTTCTGCTTAATGATCATGTTACATCAACATTCGTGTTTACTGTTTTGCGCATAGTTATTATATACACAGTACACAGCTAAATGAAGAAGAATAATACACGCTGCCATTTTCAAAGCTCTGTAGAGTCATTGAAACTTTTTATTGAACCAATGGTTACTACACATAGTCATTAAAATTATTCCAGTTTCTCCTGGCCTCCCAAAGCTGCAGCACTTCTAGGATCCAAGTCAGATTTTGAGATTTCTATAAACAATGGAGATCAATGCTTCAAGGCAGGAATGGGTGCCTCCTGCCTCTGCAGATGGTCCCAGGCTCCCATTCATGCTAGAATAAACTAATGGTGAAAGAAACGAAATTTCTCTATTTTACAGTAGCTGCCAGAGCTGCCAGGGAAGCAGAGGCAAGTCCTGCAAACCCACAGAACTGAAGAACAAGTGTACAGTATGGAAAACACCGCTGGGGTGGGAACAACCCTGTAGGGCAAAGGGTATTAACTTGACCATGTTACTCTAAAAAAAGCATGACACTTCAGCTTAAGAAAACATAAAACCTCAACACCCCCTATAAAGCCTACTGAAGAAATGCATCAAATAAGGCAACTTGCTATCAAGCTACACTAGGTCTTGTTAGTCTATTTGCAAGATCAGTATCACACACAACTATAACAAAAAACCCAGCCAGTTTTGTATCTGGAGGATCACAGTTGTCTCTTGGAATTTTGTCATCTGTTGTAGAGTTTATATCTCTACTGTACATCACAGGAAAAAAGTAAACATTCAGCAGTTTTTATATTTTTCCTTTCATTACATATTTTTTTATATATATGAAGAGTTATTGCAAAGAAAACCATCTTTGTTTTTATTGTTATTGCTGTATAACGTCCATTAGCAAACAAGTTTCACTACGCAATTGTATATTTCTATTTTGGATGCATTATCGCATCCTGCCTTTCAAATTACACAATAACCATGCTAAACAGCTTAGCTTTAGTTTTTTTAAGAATAGGATAATTTGTAAATGTGACAAACAGTAATCATCTTACATTTAAGATGAGTCAAACAGACACTCTCCTTCAGCTGAACTTTCTGATGACAACCTTTGAAATTGACAGATTAAAAGTGATTCGTAGCTGTCAGAACTGTATAGCTTGCCGAACAAAATATGCATAAAAACTTTACAGATAACTGTCTGTGGGCTTATATGGCAAGTTATCTTCCTATACTCACTGCCAGTTAAATTAACAGTCTCATAATCTATCTTCTCTGTCAGGCATAAATGACTTTAGCACACCAATAACCAGTGTATGATGATGTCCTTCCAGTATCTAAGACTGTATATTGATTTCACAGTTTGTTCAGAATAACACATACACAATCCTTGGATTTTGTTGCAGGATAGAATTTAAAATAAGAGAAACATTTACGGTCTTGGGAAAAAAATAACAAAAATACAAGGTCTTGGCATCTATCAAGTTATCCTTTTTTAGGCTACAACTACTACCAGTAATGATCCTATGTTGGTTTTCAGCTGTATGAAGTCATGTTACAACTGACAATCTTTATAGAAGTATCAGTTTATTATTTCACACCTTAAAATGTCTCTATACAATGGCAGTCAATGAAAATGAAAATGAAATTATGCCAAAGAATATAAAAAAAAAGAAGTTCCCAAAAATTTAGACTGGTGTCACAATACTTCAGAATCAAGTTATTTGACATTATATATATATATAAATATGTTTTATTTGTGTATGTGTGTATATATATATATATAAATATATATTTATTTTGGGGGACAGGAGGAAATACATGCTGCCAGAATTGCTCACAAGCACCTCTGTCCACAGCTTTGTGTTTTTCTTAAAATGAGCATGGATTAGCCAAATTAAATTCAGATTCATGAGTCACACTGAAAGGAATATAAAATTCTTCTAGTTCAAGCTGCTTGAATGTTTCTCCAAAATGTATTGAGCACTCATTTGATTTCTAGTGAGACAGAATAACTAAACTATCAGCAAAGCCCTAACACAAATAAATTTAGAAAAGTGATTTCCTCTCTCATTTTATGAGTTCATTTGAGACACAAATTTAATATGAATGTCACCATAAAACAAGCTAACTCAACAAAACGACTGCCTCAGGAATACCAGAGTTCTTGCTGTACCTTAACAAGCTAACAAAAGCTTGTGATTAGAAACTAGAATTGCATTGCATCCCACGCTGAATTTTCATGCACTACAAAATCACTTTGTATGTTTGTAGTGGCTTAGTGAAACCATGTTTTCCTAATCCACTTCTTTATTAGACTGGCTCAGATCTCTGTCTTGAGAAGTCATGAATTACTGTAGGAAGAGTTTAAATACTCTCACAAGATCTGGAGCTTAAAGAAAAAGCTTGTGCATTTACTCGCATATATACACACACACAGTGCTTACTGTAACCACCAGCTAAAATTTCAGTGATCGCAAAGTGTGGACTACTAAACTTGTACTAATATACACGTCTAAAAAGAAAAGGTTTGTATATTTCCACTAGTGGTAGTACAGAGCATTTGAGAAGGGCTTGTAACAGCTATTCTTAATTACTTACAAGACATTTCAACCAATCATTTGAACAATCAGCATCTTTTCAGTTAAAAGTTAGTTCCTGTCTCCAGGAAAGTCCTTTAGCCAATCCTGTTGTTATAACAAAACCTGACTGTGCATATGTGTGTTTGTCAAAACTTTCTATAAGCTTTATGTTACAACTTCTAAGAAAAAGAAGAAAGCACACCCAGCTCAAAAGAACTCATGAAATTTGTTATAAACAGGATAACATTGACCTGTCAAAATTAATGTTCACATTCTTACGTGACTAAGGTTGGGGTGCATGGGTCTTGAGATGAAATACAGGCCTTTGACAAAACTTTCTGGACCACACAGAATTAGAAAAATGTGCACTTCTTCAAGGTAATGGAGTAAGTGCATGTGCTGTAGATGTGTTATGTTGTCCATTTCTGTTCCAAAATGAAAATCTAACCTACTCCTCTCTCTTTCTGGCCAAAGGAAGGTACCACAAAGAGCTCACTGAGTTCCCACTGATGCGCCACATAAACTCAACCGTTTGCTCTTAACACAGCTTGGACTATAGGGGGAAGACTAACAGCACTGAAGACAAAAAAGTACCATTTTGTGCTTACGTATCACAACAGCCTCACAATTTCCATCCTGGTTTGTTCAATTCAGTACAATTACATGGGGTATAGAATTCATCCATTTCTTCTCATGCCTGTAGGATGTGCATATGGAGCTAAGACTGCTTTTATAAGTGTTCTGTCATTTGTGATTTATGCCTAATTTGCATCACCCAAGATCATTACTGAAATGAAGTTATATTTTCTTTTTGGATGTTGAATTGATATACTGCTACAGCAAGAAAGGGTCAGCACTTCTCTTGAAGAGGTGACTAAGTAAAAGTGTTAAGCAGGAGCCGTTTTTGAGAGTAATGTGTCTGACAACCTGTTCGTTGCATACCGTTAAACACTCCTAACTCAAAAAGTTCTGCTAAACATTTCAATAAACTAAAGCCCACAAAGATGACTATATAGCTCACATCTTTGTTTCAATATCATTTTATCCCAGTGCATACAATGTTTTTTTAATGTATGTTAACTTTGAAAAGAAGAGAAAATAAACAAGGGACATCATAACTATGGCATTCAGAAATTTGCAAATTTTGACTGGTAAAGACTTCAGTATATGACATGTTAGCTCTTCCATTTGCGTGTATCAAATGAAGTTATGAATTTAACAACAAACCTGATATACACTGGTATGAAGTAAATGGGCGAAAGAACAAAGGTTAATGCTGCAAAACAGAAATAGAGAAATGCCACTATGAACTGCTCCAAACTGCAGTTTGAAGCCAGCCCACTCTGTTGCTCTGACAAAGTTCACAGGAACATGTACATTTTCTCATGAAGATCTTAAAGTCTATTTTTAAGGATATTTAATGACTATATATGTGAACATTACTTTAAAATTACCATTAAAAATTCCAGATGAGGGTCAACTAATCATAAATCCAGTAGTTTGCATAATAAAATAAAAAACAATCATCTCAAATAATTTAACACTGCCCTCTAGAGGTGATATTTCTTTCACTAACATCTGTTTAGGAAAATTACACTTTATTAAAAATGTTATTAAAGTTACTTATTTAAACTTAACTTAGTAAAATTAAACCTTAGATATAAATTCAGACACAAGTTTTAAGTTAAAAAACAAAACAAAACCAAAAACACAGACTAGACTTTGAAACATAAAACAGGACTTGGACAAATATTTCATGTTAAAATATTTTCTAGAAAAATATTTTCAAGTTTCTGAAGAAAATTATTTTTGGTCAATAAACAATCTAAAAAAACTAGAATAAATAAATTTCATTTCTCCAGCTGTAATTAGAGAAAATTTTATGAAACTATATTTCCATTTGAACACAGAAGCCGTTCAGCTTTAGCTATCACAGCTAAGGGAAAAAAAGAGATCCTGCACCATAGTGACCTGAGCTTATATCAAAAAATTGTGGAGGTGGGAAGCAAGAAAAGGAAGAAATCAAATCATGTGAGTTTTTCCAGGAATACTGAATGTCAATTTTTGAAGCTTAAAAAAAGACCTTTTCTTTGTCATGAAAATGTAGTTTAATTTCTCTTCTTCTTTTTGCTAAGGACAAAGGAACAATTATTGAGAAATAAAATGCAATGCTTTTTTTTTTTCTATAAGAGTGGAAGAAGTCAGACATGGTTGTATTAAAAATGTTGATTGCTATCAATATAAAGTCATAAATTACTGAAGAATTATATACAGACATTTAAAGAAAAGAAAATGCAAGCTGAAATAAATTGCTGCATAATTATGTGAAAAATAAATTACTTCCATTCATTTCTCCATCTTTCTGTTTGCACTCCATGCTTCTTTTCCACAACCAAAGATCTTAATTTTTTATTTTGGCAGCAAGTAATTTCCATAGAATGAAAATTAATTAGAAAAACAGTCATTTGAAAACAAACTTTATCAAAAATAAACTCTTTTCTTGCATTAGCCTACATATATTACCAATTCATCTCATCTGAAAATCTGAAAGAGGTTTGTGCACACACACTCTTCTAGCAGGGGAATAAACAATATGGAGGAAGAGATAAGACCTATATATTGGAAAAAAAAAAAAGTCAGATTGTTAAAATATGATCATATTAACTTGTCCACATTAAATGTGCTCACTTTTAATTCCTACTGACTCTACTCTGTGATCACCATATTCTAGACACTGATCCAAACTGCTAGATTTAGTCCAGTTTCTTTGGGGGCACAATACCCCCCACGGGCAGAGTCAGCCTGTGTCAAAACCAAAGCCTACCTAAAACAATTTCCAGAATAATTGTTAATTTCTGACATGACAATATCCTGAAAGCTTTACTGGAAAATTTACCAAATAATTTATCTGAACCAGAGATACATTTTATTTTCAAGGAGACCTGCTACCTTTCTTCAACTTCCTGCTCCTCACTGGGATAAAGAATTCCCATCTTTCTCAATAGTGGAATTATCTCCTGAAAAAAATGTCTTTCCTCCTTCCCATTACTTCTGGGACACAGGGATCTCATTCTCTAGCATGAGGTTCAGTTTTTTACCTGATAATGCTACATTTTCTTCTTCCCCGTACATTGGCTGTAACTCAGCTTCTACACTACATGTGGTAATGGCAAAGGAACTAAGCGCATTAAGTTAAATTGACAAAAGCTGTTATGACCTTAGATCAATTTCACACAACTCTAGTTGAATGTATGAAGTTACCTGGCTGTTTAACGTAAAACTTGTGTATTAGAGCCTGTTGCTCTTCTCATCTGTGCCAGAGCAAAGGATCCTGACACATGACAAGGCTCATGCTCTCTCAGGCTCTCTCGTAATCCTGCCTAGACCAAACATTAAAGTGGGAAATATTTTCCACTAAAGTTCCAAATGAAAAAAAAACCTCACAGTGTTTGAGTTTGGCTCTGCAGAGCCATATTACCTTAATGGAAGGATGAAAACCATAAGAAGTTAGCTTTGTAACTTAAACAATAGCAGTTCAGCTTAACGAATACACTAAAGCACTCTATAGTAGGTACAGATCCAGTATGACTGACAATATTTCATTCAAAAAAATGAACGAGATATTGAACAGATAAACTGTCTGTGTTTGTAAGCATAGAGCTGGCCAGCCTCTGATTTTCCGTTTAACCTAAGCTGATCAACCACATCTGCTTCAAATACTCAAATCCATTTACTGGTTCATATTGCTGAAAAAATTAACAAGGAATCTTCAGTGTGTCTAATTTAACATAAAGAAGACTACCCAAAGATAGAAATATAGATGTGTTTGTGAATCCCACTGTTTTTAAGGGTACTTGAGGGTTTACCATTTTAAGTGTGCACACAGTCTTTTACAATTAGCAATACTGATATACATGAGAGATATCATTTGTACAAGACTTCAGAATTTGCTTTGACACATAGTCGTTTTTATTCTCAAAAGAAAAACTGATTTATGGTTGAATCTAACATTCCACTTTTGAAATTTTTTCAATTGAGATATTTTAATCACCTAAAATACAGAGAAATAGTGAGGCTGAGAGGAATTACATATGGCAGTAATAAAAGGTGTGACAGGCATATTCTGAAATTAAAATAAATTAAAAATAACCTTTAACTTCTACTTTGAATTAAAATTATTTTACTGTGACTATATTATTGGATAGGTTTTAGGTATATTGGGATAAAATTATGAGCAACTAAATGCTTCATTAATTGAAAACAAAAAAAATCTGTATTTCCTTATCTCTCAGCTCATTGGAACCTAGCTACTACAACAGGAAAATAAACAAAAAAGGAACACAAGCCTTACAGTGAAAATAGTTTTTCTTCCATACAAAACCATACCAGGACACCAGAATCAGAGCAGGCTTGACCAATTAGGTAACCAATTTCCTAGTTCCTGATAAGCACATGGCACAAGTCCTGATAGGTTTTTAAATAAGCAGAAACAAAAGTTTCTTATGAGTCTGCAGTAAGGTGAACTTGAATTTTCCTGTCATCAAGTGAAAAATACAAGACTCAGCCATTCAAGCATGACACAAAAAATCTGACTTTCCTTAATACTGGTATAGAATTTGTCAAACAAGATTGATCAGCAGGTATTTAATATGCCCATCAGTTTTTGAATTAGGCTCTAAATGTTTAATTTTCTAACAAGAAACAGAAAAAAGGAGCCGGGTACTGCACTATAAATAATAGATATCAGTTTGGTTTTATTCTTTTCTCCCCATAACCTGGACAGTCTTTACTAACTCTCAGGGGATGTCTCTCAAGGTTGTGTTTCTGACAGAGAAACCTTTAAAACAAGTAAAAAGTAACAAACAAAAGGTGCAACTGAGTATATTACTAATGGTTCATTGTGGAGACTTAACAGTTCTCCATCTGCTAAGTGGGTCCAGGCTGACCAGGATTTCAGCATCATAAAAACCCACTTGCAAGGGTAGGACCTTAAATGTCAAAACTTTTTCTAAGGGTCTTATGAATATATATGAGTGTATCTGATTCAAAATATGTCAGCTGTTAAAAAAAAAAAAAAAGAAAAAATAAATCTGAACTACAAATGGAAAAATCAACTGCTGAGCCACACATTACTAAAACCCACGTATTGTCTGTATGAACTACAGCAAAAGAAAGGTTTTTACTTGCACTACCATCAGGAGTCAGAATTAAATAAAACTTCAAATTATTGCTCTGTGTATCAGTTGTTATTATGCACCTTTTCTCCTTATTGCTTAGGCTAGGACTAGAAGCAACACAATGTTAAAATAAGAAGATAAATTATTTTCAACCTGGATGAAAAAAACATGAAGCTCTGGAAATCTGTCAAGGAGAGATCCATTCTCATAAAAATTCTCTCTCAGCTTTTCTACCAGGAGATCTGACTATAACTCATCATTCCCCATATTTACTTTATATAGATTTGAATGAAGAGATCAATTAGAACTTTTTCTTTTCTCATTTCTATTCAAAATGAATGACAATATTAGTATAATTTTGTTCATATAACAAGATAAAGACTCAGCTATTAAAATAAATAACAAAAAAATACCAAACCACCACCACAAAACACCACTATATGCCCTGTGAAAGACAGGAATAAACACAAAAGGTAAGAGAATTGCGGATGTATTGAATTGACCTATTGCATTTACAGGTCAAGTTTTCAGAACTAGCCTCTAAAACTGCATGTATTTGCTGTTTATGCACATAATCAGGTGCTTGTGCATTCAGATCAGGCTGTTAGATTCAGGCAGCTTGCAGCTGGACAGAAAGTCCACAGTGTGCTCTAGTTTAAGGATCAGTTTGAAAGTATGGACCAGAATAACTGGGATGAGGACATGGCGGGGAGGGAAACAGCAGAGTGTGGTTGTTTATTCACATGACTTCACTGTCTGTAAATGTTTCTTTAATTGGATCAATTTAGCCTCATAGCTTCATTAAAAGCAGTGGCAATTTTCATCTAAACAGAGAAGTAATGGAAGCAAAAAAGACCTAGAAGCTTGCCTACTGCCAGCATTGGCAGAAGCAGGGTGAATGTACCTGAATGCTTCAGAAATCTGCCCCCTGCTTTATCAACACTTCTCCATCCTATGCAAGGTGGACTAAGCACAGCTCCAGGTCCTGCTGTTTTCTAACTTAAGGGTTACAGCAGTCTTAAAGTACAGGTATGCCAGGACAATTCCATGCTTTTCCTAGAAAGGTGTAAAGTCTGGGACTTCGCTTGATATTTCACCACTCTTGGCCTTCCCTTACTCCAAGAAAAGCCAGGCTTGCTTGCAGGTGTCTGGGGACCTGCCCGTCAGTCTGCATCAACTGCTGCAGTTCAGTGAGGACAGATCCATGTTGCAAACACCTGCAAACACACAACTGCATTTACAACAAATGGGAAAAGCAGATAGTTTATAAGCCTGATGCTGAATTTTTATGAAATTGGGAAAGATAGCATTGCTGGAGAAAGGAAAACACTTCTCTCCTAAGAAGCCAAGCCTATATCTCTTCTTGATGGAGGATGCTTCATCTGTTTTCCCTTTTTTGTCATGATTATTCTTGTTCTCTTCATCAAGCCTCTAAGCCACATCTATACTTCCTGCTACCTTTCTGCTGCTGTCTTAATAATGAGGTATTTTGGAGCAACACATATCCAAAGGTTTTGAAGAAAACACTTCTAATCTTTAGAGAGCAACACAAAACCTAGCACATCAAAACCACATAGGCTAACCCCTCAAAAACTTTAATGTTTTCAGTAGGTGCATTTAGGCCCATAGTTAATCTAATATAAACAGAAGGAAGGGAAATTAGTATCAGGTGTTGAGCGTGAATAGCCCTTTTCCCAGTAGGTGTCAACAGCTCTGAACTGTATGACTTGTCCTTGTGGATCTAGGGAATGGGATCCCAGTAAAAATCAACATGAGTGTCATATTTGCAGCTGTAAGCATTCTGTAATAGATCAATATAGAGATTTTTCTCCCCTCCAGTGTCTACCTGTCACTGCTCTTCAATCTCTTTTCCAAATGAAGAGTAAACTGTCTGTTAAGGTTGCCTCATAAGAAGCTAATCACTTGTTATTTTCAAGTCATTATGACTGCAAAGTACCATTGAAAACTTACACTAACAGGATGCCTGTAGGTATACAGCTGACATAAAAGTTCATCCTAAGCAGAAGCACCAGCACTTTGTATTTTTCTCATCTTCTCTAACAGAAAGGGTCATTTTAAACACCTGCTTTTCCTTTCCACCATCTCATCCATTTTCTGCACAGGTCTCATGAAAATTTACATTATTATAAATGACTGCAGTGGGAGTTTTTGGCAAGATATTGAGAGTTTCACCTATAAATGCTCAGAAAGAACTTTATAGGGCAATATGGAAGCAGCTATTGCTGCCTGACACACAAGAAAAATGAAAGGAAGAAGTGGTGAGGAGGAGCTGCACAGAGTCAAAATATCTCATGCTCTTTCAGAGAAGCATCTTAGTTTTATTTATCAGCAGTATCTAATAATTTGGTTGCAAATTGAGAGTCTAGAGAAGAGATATGTTAATAAATGCTTCATTTATTCCTCAACCAAGCTTTCTTCTTCTAACTACTATGAAAGACTAGCAAAACCAATTTGCTAGACACAATTTGCAATAAAATAGTTGGGGAATGTTTTCACAAATTAAATTAGTGATGGCAGTCTCAGAGAGATATAGGTAATGAAAACATTTCATGAGTGTGCTTATGACAAAAAAAGCATGTACTCTAAGCCAAACTTGCTTTTTATTGCTCTTTTGTCACATCAGATGTTTTTTGTACAAAAACATAGACTGTCCATGTATTCACCACATCTGGTGTCCCAGTTTGGGTTTTTAGTGAAAACATACAGGAATATGACAAACTTTGATTGATTAGCTAAAGTGAGTGACAGCTTCCTTCTAAGTGCCTAGACCTGATAGCATGCACCAGCACAGAGGAAACTGAAATGTAGGTGTCAGCCGAGTGCAGCAGTGGCTCACGCTAATTTTCATCAGGAGATCCAACCTTCACATCCTGTTCACATAGACACTTAAAGCTGTGCTCTGGGTTATTCCAGAAAATTGTCAGAGCCTGACTTTTATTAAAGCGCGCTTTGGCTGACAAAATGCTGACAGTTTCAGAGAAAATGCCTGTAATGTTATACAGTGTGAAAATGTTAACCACTAGGCAATGAGTAATCTTTAAAAAATATATACTGTTTGGAAACTAATGTAATCTTCATAACATCAGTAAAAAATACCATATTAAATATGTAGAGAGACAAAAACATTGAGCAACACCTTTGGTGCAGGGTCCTGATAAGTACCCCTCTTTGTGCAAAGATTATCCAGTTTAACCAAGCAGACCTGGAATAGCTGGACACAATAGCAATATCTGAAGTACATATGTGTGTATATATATATTATATATACATAAGCTATACATAAAAACATGAGGTATTTTTATAGGTCTGTCCTCCCTAAAATAGGCCTGGTTTCATGTAAAAGTTATGTACATTTTTCTAAGCAAAAAACAGGGCCAATTTCTTCTCATATTTTCTTAAGTGTTGCTAGAAGATATTGGCAGCTTGCTCTCCCTTTCTGGCAGGACTGAGGGTGAAGAATGAAGGTTCACTCTTTGAGAGTGTGAAAGAGATGTTCATATTTTCTGTTAAAAATGAGACCCTTAAAATGAAATTAGAGATGGGCAGAAAAGGTTTTGAATGATTTTTCTCTTATAGAAAAAAAAGAATCCCAGTTTGCAGCTGATTGAAATAATCAGAGAATCAATACATCCAAAATATCCAGCAGCCTGTAATGGTACTGTGTTCCCAGAAAAAACTTTACATCATTCACCTGCCCTGCCTAGTTCAGGAGGAATTTCAATAATCTTGAGAGATAAGTACTGGACTATTCCCTTAACTCATTGTCGTGGTTTAACCCACAGCCAGACAGCTTGTTACCCACTCCCCCCCCTTCTTGCCCTCCCCCTACTCCTGGGGGAACGGAGAGGAGAATCAAAAAGAAATGCAACTCCCACGGGTTGAGATAAGAACAGTTTAGTAACTAAGGTATAACACAAATCACTACTGCTACCACCAATAATAGTAATGATAAAGGAAATAACAAGGGAAGAGAATACAACACCCCATCACCAGGCAACCGATAACTTGCCCCCCCAGCCCGATCAAGCACCGACCGATACCTCCTCCCACCCTGCAGTCCACTCCGTCCTTCTGGCTAACTCCCCGTTACATCCTGGGCATGACGTGCTGTGGTATGGAATACCTCTTTGGTCAGTTTGGGTCAGGTGTCCTGTCTCTGCTTCCTCCCAGCTTCCCTCCTCCCTGGCAGAGCATGAGGCCCACAAAGTCCTTGGCCAAACCAAAACATCATTGTTTTTCAGCTCTGTTCCCAGCTGAAAGTCAAAACACAGCACTGCACCAGCTACCAAGAAGGAGATAAATGACTGCCACTGCTAAACCCAGGACACTCATTCATTTGGCATGCATTTGCATGTAGAATGAGAGAAGTCTTTTTAAAAGTCCAGAAAACTAAATGCACTCAAGTATGAGAATCATAGAATGGTTTAGGTTAGAAGGGACCTTAAAGTTTTTAAAGGCATCCCTTAAAGCCATGGGCAGGGACATCTTCTACTAGACCAGGCTGCTTCAATCCCCATCCAACCTGACCTTGAACACTGCCTGGAATGAGGCAACAACAGTTTCTCTGGGCAACCTGTGCCAGGGCTTCTCTACCTTCACAGTGAAGAAGTACTATAATTTTTTTGAAGATACATGTTTTCTAATGAAAAATTACTTCTGCTTAATTTCTGGATTTGGGCTGTCTGGATCAGATTTCTTTTGCCGCTGTTCTCACCCCCTTCCCATACCCAGTTGCCCAGTCTTGAGCACAGCAACTTAACTACCTGCACTGTTAAATGGTCAGAACAGCTTTCGTCCCTGCCAGCTACAGCTCCCTGGTAATGCTGGTACAGAGGGTCATAGAAGAATGGGTTCGAGGCTATGCAGTTTGAGTAGTTTCCCAGCGGAGATGTTGGTCCCTCATTAAACTTCATTACAGAAGATTTAATTTACCAGGCTAGATTTATTTACCCATAAGGACTGGCTTCATTCTTGTCTGAAAACATAACACAATCATAATAAAGGAAATTAGGTCATTGAATCCTAATTCATTATATTAATTTACCTGCCACATCTCTAACACCGATAAACTAAAGCAGCTTGGTTTACCAAAGTTTGGTTTAATCCAGCCGTAGATTGCTAGATAGCTACTAGCATTCTGCATCAATACTCAATACTTGGAAAGGCAAGAAAGAGACAGACACAACAGATATTTCTTCACTAAATGTACCCTCAGTTGGCTAGTTGCATCTTGTCAATGAAGTTAATCATCATTTAATGGACTTCTCAAGCCTTGGTTAAAAATAGACATCATGGGACATACAGAGATTCAGAACATTTCAACGCCCTTACATTAGTGCTACTGAGACTCTGGATACACTCTATTTTCAAAAACACTTTTTTCTTTTCTTTTTTTTTTTAAAGTAGGAGAAACATGCTCAAAACTAAGCTAAATACTTTAAAATTCACTGAAAATTCAAAATCCAGACATACATTCATTTCCACACTTTACAGATGTTCCCTCTCTATGTTACAGTCATGCAACAGGCCTGGTTGTTGGATGCTTTAGGTGCTCACATTCACATTTTGCACTTGAGCCAAAATTTCAGTCTTCTGTGCGTACTCTTTGTTGCCTCTTGAATTTTCCTGCAAATGACAAATTCCAAGCAGCTGGCTATGTAATTGCATAAACCAAACATACACCAACTCATCAGCTGGAAACAACCAGATCTCCTTCTGTTCCTTTTTTG
This sequence comes from Neopsephotus bourkii, assembly GCF_033783945.1. Classification (NCBI taxonomy): domain Eukaryota; kingdom Metazoa; phylum Chordata; class Aves; order Psittaciformes; family Psittacidae; genus Neopsephotus; species Neopsephotus bourkii. The sequence goes on along the minus strand of NW_026902170.1, from coordinate 43,100 downwards.
CACTAGTTGGTCACAGACTGACTAAGGCACAAGTGTAACGCAGCCATGAAAAGAGCCAAATATAATCCTAAAATGTGTTCTTACTAGACCCAAGGGAACATTAATTTTACTGCTCCAAGTACTTGCTGCTTTCACATGCATTTTCATTTATTAATTAATTTATTTTCATTTATTTATTTTCATTTATTTCATCTTGCATGACATTCTGGTAATGCATTTCAAGAGTTTAATCCAAAGTGGAACATTTGCAGAGAATGACTACTAGGATGATCAGAAAAATAGAAAACCTCTTTTACAAAATACTGCAATTATGTGGTTTGTTAATTAAAAACAAACAAAAACTGGTGAATGAGGGGAGAGGGTGAGAAACGGGTTTCTACGTATATCAGAAAAAAGCAGAGGGAAAGAAAACAAGGCGGAAATATCCTGTACAAGAATACAGGAAGAAGAACAAATGGGATTAATTGGTCATAAATAAATTCAGACTGAAAACAAGATTCCCAGCTGTTACAGCAACATGTTTAGGAACAAACTTCACATTCTAACCACAAGAATGCAAATCTTCAAATAAACTTGATGAAAAAGCTACTTCAAAGGCTAGGTTTCGTTGGCCAGTTGATAGTCACCAGTGAAAGATGTGACTAGACCTGAAGATACACAGAAAGCCCCCTTCTTAGAATCACAGAATCATAGAATAGCTAGGGTTGGAAAGGACCTTAAGGTCATCTAGGTCCAACCCCCCTGCAGTGGGCAGGGACATGTCACACTAAACCATGCCACCTAAGGCCTCATCCAACCTGGCCTTTAACACTGCCAGGGATCAAGCATTCAGAGTGTCCCCAGGAAAACCATTCCAGTGCCTCAGCACCCTCACAGGAAAGAATTTCTTCCTTATATCCAATCTAAACCTCCCCTGTTTAAGTTTGAAACCATTCTGCCTTGCCCTGTCACTACAGTCCCTAATGAAGAGTTTCGCCCCAACATCCCTATAGGCCCTGTTCAGATACTGGAAGGCTGTTATGAAGTCTCCACGCAGCCTTCTTCAGGCTGAACAGCCCCAACTTTCTCAGTCTATCTTCATATGGGAGGTGCTCCAGTCCCCTGATCATCCTTGTGGCCCTCCTCTGGACTTGCTCCAACACTTCCATGTCCTTTTTATGTTGAGGACACAATAACTGTGCGCAGTACTCCAAGTGAGGTCTCACGAGAGCAGAGTAGAGGGGCAGGATCACCTCCTTTGACCTGCTGGTCGTGCTCCTTTTGATGCAGCCCAGGATACGGTTGGCTTTCTGGGCTGCGAGTGCACACTGAAGCCGGCTCATGTTAATTTTCTCATCGGCCAACACCCCCAAGTTCTCCTCCTCAGGGCTGCTCCGAATCTCTTCTCTGCCCAATCTGGAGCTCTGCCAGGGATTGCTTCGACCCAGGTGTAGGACCTTGCACTTGGCATGGTTCAGAATGTTGGCATCAGCCCACCTCACAAGTGTGTCAAGGTCCCTCTGGATGGCATTCCTTCCCTCCAGCATATCAACCAAACCACACAGCTTGGTGTCATTGGCAAACTTGCTGAGGGCGCACTCAATCCCATTGTCCATGTCACTGACGAAGATGTTGAATAAGACTGGTCCCAACACCGATCCCTGAGGGACACCACTCATATCTGATCTCCAGCTGGACACTGAGCCATTGACCACAACTCTTTGAGTGAGGCCATCTAGCCAGTTCTTTATCCACTGGGTGGTCCATCTATCAAATTGATGCCTCTCCAATTTAGAGACAAGGATGTCGTGTGGCACAGTGTTGAACACTTTGCATGAGTCCAGGTAGATGACATCAACTGCTCTACCTCTGTCCATCAGTTCCATAGCCCCATCATAGAAGGCAACCAAATTGGTCAGGCAGGATTCCCCCTTAGTGAAGCCATGATGGCTGTCACCAAGCACCTTGTTGGTTTTCATATGCCTTAGCATGCCTTCCAGGAGAATCTGCTCCAAGATTTTGCCAGGCACAGAGGTGAGACTGACTGGTCTGTAATTTCCTGTGTCATTCATTTTCCCCTTCTTGAAATGGGGGTTATACTTCCCTTTCTCTAGTCATCTGAAACTTTACCTGACTGCCATGATTTTTCAAATATGACGGATAGTGGCTTAGCAACTTCATTCGCCATCTCCTCCAGGACCCGCGGATGGATTTCATCAGGTCCCATGGACACTATGTTTATCATTTTGACCCCACACTTAAAATTATCCTTTTAACAACCAGGACCATTAGCTGTCAGGTTCCATATATAAACGAAAAGTGTCCTATGTGATGTTGCATCTTGTGTAAAAATAAGAAAGATCTTCCTAGATGAATAAGTGCAAGGGAATAGAAATGTTATTTTTAGACTCTGAATACATATGCAATAGTAAAAGAAAATAAACAAAATCTCTAGTACTGATCAACAAAAAAACCCACCAGAATAATACATTTTTGTTTGTTTTTAGTGAGCAGCTGAAATTCAAGAGAAAACACAGCTTAGGCTTAGGCTGATAAATCAAGCTACACCTTTCATTGTTCTGTCATCAGTTCTTGTTGTCAGTTATTGTTATCAGTTAAAAAACCTGAAAAAGGAAGACTGAGCACATAGGGAGACAGAGAAGTAAGGCTAGCGCTTTTTTTTTTTTTTTCCTTGAAAGCTGGTGTTTTGTTTTTTTTCCAAGTCTTCAGCTAACAGAAATATTGTGGAGGTATTACTTTGTGATCATCTCTGAAGTGTAGAGTAATTCAAAATTCAAATTGACAATTTGCTAGCTGATGTAGTTCAGATATAATGAAGACATAAGATCTCACTCACTATCTTGCACACTATGCATGCAGAATTATGCAAATTAAAGACACATCAGTCTAAGTCAAAATTTCACCATTAAAGATTTTTTCCTCATGTGTTTTTTAAGAGCTTTTTTCTAGTGCACATGTTCTTTTTCATTTTATTGATCTACCTCTAAAGATTTGATGTATTGGATAGTTACAGTTTTCTGATTTTGCATTTTTAGCATCTCTTTTGGAAACTTTTTGCTCTTTAGTTCTATAACTCATACCAAAACCACCTTTAAATCGTTACCTATTGAGGTTTTTCCCTCTGAATACATAGTCAATACTTACATGATAGCTCACTAGTAGAATAACCTGCACAAAATACTTGTTGTGGATGTCATCAATGTTAATAAAGGCTATATGTTCATAAATCAAAGCCTCTTTAAGGCTTTCACTTGGACACAGTCCCTTAAAATTGATTGCACTTAACATGATGTTTAGGTTACAAGTGTTATTATCAATGAGCTTACAGGTTAAATGTCTCATTCTTCAAATTGCTATAATAAAGCACATAGAAATGTGAGGACTTTTTTTTTTTTTTTTTTGCTGGGTTTGTGGTTTCTTCTCTTCTCTTCTCTTCTCTTCTCTTCTCTTCTCTTCTCTTCTCTTCTCTTCTCTTCTCTTCTCTTCTCTTCTCTTCTCTTCTCTTCTCTCCTCTTCTCTTCTCTTCTCTTCTTCTCTTCTCTTCTCTTCTCTTCTCTTCTCTTCTCTTCTCTTTCTTCTCTTCTCTCTCTTCTCTTCTTCCTCCTCTCCTCTCCTCTCCTCTCCTCTCCTCTCCTCTCCTCTCCTCTCCTCTCCTCTCCTCTCCTCTCCTCTCCCTTTCCCTTTCCCTTTCCCTTTCCCTTTCCCTTTCCCTTTCCCTTTCCCTTTCCCTTTCCCTTTCCCTTTCCCTTTCCCTTTCCCTTTCCCTTTCCCTTTCCCTTTCCTTCCCTTTTTGTTCTTTTCAATTTTTTCTTTTCTTTTCTCCTCTACCAGAAAAGATTACTTCAGTGGAGCACCCACTAGAGATAAACACTGACAAAATTTTTCTTTTTGAAACAATGTATATTATGTCCTGCCAATATCAAAATATAGATGAAGTTTTTGTATATATATTGAATACACAATTCCCATCCATAGCATTTCTTCAGCTTAAAATCCTGGAAAAACACTGTTATCTACAATTTCAAGTGCAGACCTTACCTCTCCTGTCAGTATGCAGTTTATCTGATCCCATCACTCAATCTTTAGTCCAGGCAAATGAGGATAAATGATTTCCAGACTTCCTCAACTGACTGCACTAAATGCAGGCTGAGTTCTGGAAAACAATTTTAAAAAAGTCTTGTAGAAGATCTGTATGAAGATTTCATTGTTTTCTTATATCAACAGAAGTTGCCCTGTTGCATGGACTTGCTCATGTCAAGTGTAGAGCATCCAGTTGCTGGGATTTGTGCTGCACATACAAACAAGTCTTTGCACACTTTTTGGATAGCTGCACATTTAAGAAAACGGACCTAAGTTTGTCAAAATGGGGGCAAAATTAAAATAAAGATACCCCAAGGCAATAAGCAGATCCCTATCATTGCAACAAGGCAATGGTAGAAAACTAGGTGAAAATCTACAATTGCGAAGACAAATAGCATATTCAGGCGAATAGTAGGATTTTTTTTCTTTTTTTTTTTTTTTTTTTATCAGGAGAGACCACAACGTTAAATTCCTGTAGCACGCTGGATAGCTTTGAGGGCGTTTGCTCAGACATATGACATGGGACATCTGCCCTAGCACATATACACAAGTTCCAGGGCTTTCTGGAATGGGCCATTACCATACGGCCACCTCACATGCAACTGAGCATTTTGTGTTCTGCGACAGCATTCTAGATATGCTCTGGGACATGCTCTCAGAGGACAATTACAGAAATTCTCATGCAGAAAGAAGCATGGGTGAAAAAGAATAGATAGGTTTGACTTTGGTTTTCTTGGGGTGAAATTTGTTCTTACATACCAGAGCTTGGAAGTATAACACAAAGGCAAAGGTCTGTAAATAGAGTCTTATTTTCCCTTTTAGTGGCTATCACTAATGCTTCCCATTTTGGTAACACCTTTCTGCCTTTGCTAACCTCTTCTTGCTCCAACCCGTCTCCTCTGCTCCTTATTTCATCTCCTTAGACCTTCTCCAGGTCAGCTTTCACCATATTTCTCTGCTAAGCCCTTTTGCAGGTCTGCAGGGATTTTTACAGCAGCTGTTGCTGAAACATCTTGTTTGGTTAAAGCTGGCAGAGGTAACAGGTGCCTCTCCTAAAGTCTCTGGTGCATAGGGAACCCACACAAGAGCACATATATGTTTTTAGATGTAGAGGATAAAATAGATATCAAGTCTGAAATTTAATTAAGTTCTGATCTAAGAGCAGGTAAACTCACAGTTATCAGAGGAATGAGCTCAAAAAGCAGGGGGCACCCTCCATTCTGCACCCTACAAAGAGAGTACAGACAAAAGATCCCTATAGAGGGTCCGCCATAACTTATTGAATGGACACTTACATTCCCAGCTGTGCTCAAAATCATGGGAAAATCTAATGTTTTGTTGAATGGGAACATAGAAAAAAATCTTCAAGGCAAATCTATAATGCTGTTAAAAATTGCACTGATCACCTTTAATTTACACAGTCTTGGGGTCCCGGACTTCTGCCTAAATGGTCCTGTGCAGGAGTACCAGAGAGCATAGCTATGAGTCTGTGTACAACTAATGTCCAAGGCACTGGGGATGTGACCCCATGGACCTGCTCCTGGCCCTCTGGTTCCAGCCAGGCACAGCCAGTTAGCAGACAAAGAGGTATCAAGACACTCAGCCATACCCTGGTGATTTATTCACCACCAAAAATGTGTGTTTTGTTGAATTAAAAGCAGCTAATGAATCCTACACTTAAAATTCATTAACCATATATGTCACCTGCCACTGAATGAAGACAGCTTTGTAAATTTGGGGAAATTAGAGGAAATGTCTTTGATAGCAGTTTCCTGGAGCTGCAGGCTCTTTATTGGCATAATTTCCTTTGGTTTGCAGCCTACACATTTGTGCCTGCAAGTGCCCCTTTTGCTTTCTGAAGAGCTAGAATGCAACTCCAAATGCCAGAGCACACACTTTCCTTTGCAGAATGGCTTCCCAGCAATTAAACACTCATTTATAAGCACTGTGTAAGTTACTTAACCGGTTATTTATATTGGGGAAGTAAAGGCAAGAAATAGAATAAGGTTGCATCTTCAAATGAAGATACAAAAAGAAAATAGAGTCGATGGTCGTAGGGCAGGGCAACACAATCCAGCTTTCCATTTAGAAAATGTCATTAGGCAGTTTTATTCAGAAGCACAGAATAATGCAAAATATCTCTGATATGATGCACAATATAACTAGAGTCCAGTGCTTGCCATGGTTGACCAGTTTTCTCATGACTAACTGAAAGGGAAGTAAAAAGGAGAAAAACCTACAGGCTCTCCTCAGAAACAGTCAGAGTCGTTCACTGATTTTCCACAGTCCATGGCTTAGTCAGTCCAAAAAAAGAAGAAACAAAAAAAAGCAAAGAGCAATATCATGCAATTTCAAGCACCTGGCTGATTTGAATGAATCTAGCTAAGAAAATCACAACATGCACTGCAAAAAGTACTGGTGACATTTTTGCTGACATCCTGATCTCTCTCTCTCTAAGCATTTATACCTTGATCATTACTGATATCCTGGCTGATTTTCTGTGCTAACTTCAACATTTTTGCACATATGACAAATTTAAAGAGACAATGCATTTTTGCTGGAGATATACAACCACAACAAAAAACAAATTGTGAAAGCTTCCAATTTTAATGGGAATAGGCTGCCTTCTGGGAACAGGTTACAGTCAAATAATGATACCTGTTTTTTTGCAAGATATAAAATGACCAAAGGCAGTGCATAGTTTAATGTAACAGATATTGTACAGCTCTGTTTAATTTCACATTTAGACAATACTGTGGCAGAGTTTTACAAACCTTTCTAACACTGTTGATACTCTAACCAATATAATATGAATGTTATATACATTAAAATTGTACATACATTATGACATAAAAGATGCTAAGAAAGTATACAGTTTTCATGTTCCAGCATAAAATAAGTTTTATTCTGATATCTTGCTACATAAGAAACAGCCATTATAGTTATAGAATATGTTCTAGATACAGTTATAGAATAACTTCATCATCAAATAAATAAATCTTTCCTTAACACTACTGTTAAAAATTCTGAAGGTTTATGGATGCATGTATGACTGCTTTTTTAAAAATATTTTTGCAACAGTGTATTTAGAAATAAACTGCTTCTTAGCAAATGTGTGTTAGTGAGCCTGTCAAAACACTCTTATTTCTTTAATGGTTACTTGTATTTCATTTTCTACCTGCTAATAAATATTTAAATGTTATGCCAAATAGCTAGGGATTTCACTACAGGGTTTATAACAGTGCTTTGTTAACATAGCATACAGTTTATCAAGCAGTTGAGGTTATTCTCCATTCTTACAATTAAAAAGAAAAGTAACCAAAATAACTTTTCTTCCAAATTCCTAGCCGCCCCAACTGCTAAAAGCCATTGATGTGTAGGAATAAAAAAGAAAAAGAAAAATATCCCTCATAACCCCTTGCCTGATAAATGATAGGGAAAGTTTGACAGATCAGAATGATACGAAGCAGCCTAAAACATTTGGCACAATGTGTGTCTGGCATACAGAGACTGCCTGTCAAATGCCTATGACTCCATACAGCAGCTAGGGACCCTATGGAGCAGCAGATGGACCATTAAGGTAGTATTAATGTAGATGCCATCAGTTTTCAGTTCTGACTGGGACATACTCTTTAGAACTATGAGCAGCTGCTGCCATTTATTGTGACAGCTTCCTGCTAACTTTTGCCAACTGGCACAATCTGACTCTTTGTACCTGAGCTATTAAATGTGTGACTTCCACTGTTTTATTCCTCCAGAGAACTCTTTTAATAATCCTCTGAAGAAGGAATGAGGCATTTATCACCAAAGTGAATACACATACCATACAGTTCTATTGTCCTTCTGCGCTGCTGTAGATTTTACATCGGGAGTAGGCACAAGCGAGCTTCCTGGGTCTTACATAGTCCCCAAAATAGGCAAAACTGTATTGCATTTCAGATACTGCTTTAGATTGCTGGCTTACCTTGAAATCTTTGCTCTTTAATGAGCAGTTCAGAGAAAAAAAAAAAAAAGAAGAAAAAAAAGAAAAACAAAAGGCATATTTCATTAACACACAAAAAGGAAAGCACTTTCTTTTTAACCTCGATTTTTTGCATCAATGAGCATAGGTCAATATTACAATTATAAAGGGATTTTTGAACACCCTCTGGTCTACTTAATATCTAATTCCTTTTGTGGCAAGCAAAGCTGTCCATTCTTGTAATGTCTTTACTGCATAGCAGGAACAATGCACTACAAATGATAAGTGATCATGTATTTGTTATCACCTGCATTATAATTTTAGCAACATATGCAGCAATACTACTGGCAGAAAAAAATACATCCTGTTGTATATGTCTTTGATCCAGCTAGACTTCTAGGGACACATTACATCATTTGATTGTGCCAAACAAGAAAGCTAACAGTACAGCACAGCATAAGGTTTGACATACAATAAGAACTGCAGCTAGTCATTATAAAAAATGGCTGGCAGACATTCATTATGCTGAGCTAACATCTTTTCTGCTTCAAATCTTCCTGCAATCTGACTAATAATGTATGCACGGACTTCTATTGCAGATCTCCATTGCTGGATGCTACACTAAATATGTATACTTGTATAATCGTCCTACAAAAAAATCTAAATGAGCCCAAAAGCCCTTTTAAAAATAGGCTGTGCTGATATGTGCAATGAGAACCATGCACACTATTGGAGCTATAAAGTGTGAGCCTGCACATAATGAGAAAATTATATATTCAACAAAAATAACCATTAATATAAATAATTTACCTTTTGTACAAAACCCCCAAACATTTAAAATAATATTAGTATTTCCAGTAGAAGCTGTCAGATAAAAGAAATCCTGCATATAGGAATGATTTTGCTTAAAACATAAATTAACTTTTGTGCAAGCATGCAGTATGCACCATACATTTCTAGTTTTTCTATATTAGATTTCTTTTCAGATAAAATTTATGATACCATTACACATCCTTTAAGAGAAGGTAACCCTAAAATTATCAGATCATTTGATCTCTATCAGAGCTTAAGCAATTAGCCAGAGCATACAAAATAGTACCTATCCTAGGAAGTCAGGAGTATGCAGAGTAATGCATTTAGAATAATATCAGTCTTAGGAAGTCAGGGAGAATTAATAAAATCTCAACATTTAGTAGGATTATACATTTACATCCTGATTTTAAGTATTTACTCAGCAGTAAATAGCAGTGTATACTTAAACCTCAGAAGATATAATGGTTTTAATTGTGATGAACTAGAAAAGCATCTTAGTTCAAGGAAGACCTTTACCATACACTCAGCTTCAAAAGCCTGCTCAAGAGCCACTGAAATGAGTGTGATTACTTAAAAAAAAACAAAACAAAACAAAACAAAAAAAGCACACACACACACACACAAAAAAAACAAAACACACCACCACCACCCCCCTCCCCCCAAAAAAAAAAAACACAAAAAAACAAAAAAACAACCACCAATTCAAGGATTTGCTTAAATGTTCTGGATGAAACCCTGGGGTAGGAAGTAGTGGAGAGGGAAGAAGTGGAGGTAGAGGAGAAAAGAGGTAAAACATTATGGGAGCTAGGCACTAGGTACACTTCATAAGTACTTATTTTACCCATTTAGGAAGAAGCTAAATGAAATGGTACATAACACCCTACTTAAGTTTAGTAAATGCCCATTCAATCTTCAAGCACTTAATGTAGCAGATAATTCACGCATATAGCAAACTGCCCATGAAGTATCAGAGTAATACTTCCCAACTTTACTAACTGTACTTACAACAGCCATTCACAGGCAATGTTCATAATCTACTTATTCTCACTTGTGCCAAGGAAAAATCCAAGTTTCATCTTTCTGTGGTGTGTGCAAATAAATATGTTTTTATATAAATCTAATTTGTAAACAAGGAATGTTTCTCAAGAGCTTGAACTGAAGAACTACTCCTTTGAGAATATGAACATATCTGTGTGGAGACAAAGGAAGACTCATTCAGTTAATGTGTTTTCCAATGCCATCACTGGCACTGAGAAATTGCACATAAGAAATAGATTCTTACAGCAGTATTGCAACATGCTCTACATAGAATCATAGTGTTTTCTAGGTTAGAAAAGACTTTTAATCATTGAATCCTGAGCTGATCAATTTTAAATTTTCTGTATGTACCCTTAAAGTCAAAATAATGTAGCACTAATTGTCTATAAACAATTTTTAAACAAAGAAGAAAAATTTACAAACTAATTGTTTATATATGCTTGTATAGATAATACTTTTCTATTTGATTACTAAGGGGTTTATATGTTGTACTTTAGGCACAAGGATAAAAGTGATACCATGTAAAAACCCAATTCAGGTTACAAACTCAAGTATTACATCACTTCCAGATTATGAAATTGGCTCATATTCTGAACACTGTTGCCAGGAGAAGTATAATCAGTCTGATACCAGACCTAATAAGGAACTACCTTGTAGAGTTTTATATTTTCAGAATTTCTAAGCAATGTTTCTTAAACAGAGGTAACAGGTGAAAGTTCCTGAGCTTTGACTTCAGTTGTTTCTTCCTGAGCAGTTGCACCAAATGAATGCTGTGGCAATTACATAGGTTTTAATACAAAGAGTAAGATTTTTAGTCTATAAATTTAGACAACAGCTTCCTACATAACTCATAAACTGGAGAAGAAAAGAAATTACTGTTAATTTAGAAAACAGGAGTTCTCAAAATTTTAGCTCATCTTAGGTCGATCTCAGAAAAAGCCTAAAACCAAAACTGAAAAAAAGATGTTCCACCCAAAATTCAAGCTTGGCCTTACATTTTTGATATATTAAAATACTTCATGCTTGTTTCCTTAGTGATCATTTGCATAATTATTTCATAGAGAGTGCTACTATAAAAGACAATGTACGCCACAACCTTTGGAAACATTTTGAAGGAAAGGGGGTATGCACATATATCAAAGCATTTTCCTCATTTTACCCCTTTTGTATTCTTTTTTTTTTTTTTGGGGGGGGGAGGTTTGATTGCTTGTTGGTTGTTTTTTTTTCCCCAGTCTGAGTAAAAATGTTCCATTTGACTGTTTTATCTAAAATTACCTACCTCACGGTCTTTTAAATATGCTGTTATTATTATAGTCTCAACTTAATTCCCAAAGGAAGAAGTTCACAGTATAAAATTACCACACAAATGGTCTGAACTGACACCCATATCAGCAATTCCCAGCACAGAAGGCAAGCACTGAAATGTCAGTTGGACAAAACGACCTTCTGGCCTTACTAGCTAAAAAGTTGAAATATATTGGCATAGCAGCATACAAAAACCTCTACATTTGTTAAGTACATAAGAATGGATCAGACTGAAGAGGTCCATCCAGATAAGTATCCAGCTTCTTGCAGTGGCCAAAAGAAGGTGCCTGGAGAAAAGGGGAAAGATGGAAAGGTGTCTTGGGTTCAGCAGTAGCAGTCATTTTTCTGCTTCTTGGTAGCTGGTGCAGTGCTATGTTCTGACTTTAGGCCTGGGAACAGAGCTGGTAACAATGGTTTGGCCAAGGAGTTTCTGAGACTCATGCTCTGCCAGGGAGGAGGGAAGCCGGGAGGAAACAGAGACAGGACACCTGACCCAAACTGACCAAAGAGGTATTCCATACCACAGCACGTCATGCCCAGGATGTAACTGGGAGTTACCCGGAAGGGCTAAGTGGACTGCGGAGCTGGAGGAGCTATCGGTTGGTGCTTGGTCAATCTTGGGGGGGGGGGGGCAAGTTATCAGTTGCCTGGTGATGAGGTGTTGTATTCTCTTCCCATGTTATTTCCTTTATCATTATTATTATTATTATTATTATTATTATTATTATTATTATTATTGGTGGTTGCAGCAGTGATTTGTGTTAACCTTAGTTACTAAACTGTTCTTATCTCAACTCGTGGAGTTGCATTCTTTTCAATTATGTTCTCTGTCCCTCCAGGAGTAGGGGGAGGGCAAGAAGGGGGGTGGGGGTGGTGGTGGGGGGGGGTGGAGTGAAAAAGTTGTCTGGCTGGGGTTAAACCACGACAAAAGGACGTAACGAAATTTCCTTCTGCAAACTGTTGTGGCAGTTTCAGCATAGGGAATATCTGACACAGAATTGTCACTGTGCTTAATAGCTGCCAATGAGAATTACTTTCATGAATTTACGTCATTACTTTTTAACAAATATTTGTTTCCACGTTGTGCTTTGGAAAAAAAGAGAAAAAGTCTCACTATATGCTGTACTGGAAAATGCATTCAATCTTTGGTTTTAAGTGTTAGTTGTTAAACTCACTCATGTAGTCCTAGATTGTATATTTGCACAAATTATGACAAATAAGTTTCTATTTACCATGACATTTATGGTTCTGTCATTCCTTGACCTTCTCTTTTCTACTGTAAAACTGTTTGTAGTGGGTGCCCATCCTCTGCAATGCCCAGCTTTGGGCGATTTATACACCTAAGCCTACCCATAGGCAACTGATCCAGATGAAAATGAGAAAATGAGTGAATAAAAATAAATGGAAAAATATTAATTTGCAGATGCATGGTCTCTGGTCGAGCTGACCACACAACCACATAAATGTCAGCACCAACACAAATGCAAAAAAAGGAACTCATAGTTAGGTGGGAAAGGAGCAGAACACCCTCTAAGAACAACCCACATGTACAGCAAGCCATGTTGATCAGCACATGGTGAAGCACAGCTGTTACATACTGACAGCATGCTGCAGCATTTTCTGTGGAGTATGTTTCTCCTTGACTTGGAGCCTTTTTGGGTAGAGGATCAAGACATGGTTTTGTTCTCAGCCAGGCAAAGTCCTTTTCTTTCTAGTGAAGGATGGAGGTCTCCACCAGCACACAGGATTCACTCTGCACTGACACACATAAATGGTTAGAACATAGACTTTGTAACACAAACAAGCAGCAATGCACTTCACTCTTGTCCCACCTTCATCTTTTATTTCCACTCTCCCCAACACCCAAATAGATTTGAAAGTCTTTAAAAATCAATACTTGCTTTTGATCAATGTGCATATTTTACTAGTTTCAAAAGGATATTAATATCCTTTGCGACTTCACTTTAAGCAGAACTAACTGGAAAGGTGGCAGGTAAACTATTAGAAGACAGTATTTAGGATGTGCAATACAAAATAAGCACAAAAGAAGGCAGAAAATCTTCGTAGATAAATAATTTAAAAGAAACTAACATTTTCACCTCAGCAGGGATGCTTTATTTACAATAAGATTTTATGTATATCTATTTTAAGAACACTGTGACTTCATTTTGTCCTAAGCCAGATGTACAGTTATTTATTAAGATCTAAATCTTAATGAAAAAAAAATTACAGAAGTTAATATGTGAAACATTGAAATAGCTGGTTCTAACTATTATTAATGCCATGTTTGTCTGTAAACCATACATTATACTGGGCTGATAATTATCACTGTACATTAGATGAGATTAGATATGTGCAATTAATATAAGGTAACTGTTTCAAACAATACCCAAATAGGTACTGCAAAAATAATTAAAATATTATGAGTCTTATTGTTCACTGTGTGTTTTTCTCCTTAGAAATCCTTTACCATTTCCAGAGGGAAAGTATTCTCCTCTTTTTGTTGAGGACCAAATCACCTTCATAATTTTTTTCTGAAGTGGATGCAACTGAAAGAAATCTGTGGAAAGAGATAGCAAACACATGCAATAGGGCTTTAATAAATAGTAACAATTAAGGCTGAGTATGTTGGTACCTATATATGAACATGTATTCCATTGGAAAATGTGTGATTAAGGCAATTTACAAATATAAGCTTCTTGGTTATTTTGTTATCTCATGTATTTTGTTACTTCCCTCAAGCAGGAACCATATTTTGCAAAGGACATATCTCTTGACATATGTGATAAAGACAGATGGCACAGAAACACCTGGAACAAATAAATAAAATGCATTCCTCTGCACGAGGTAAAGCATTCTAACCCATAATAAGAAAGACACAAATTTGGACACCCTAATGTCACATATTACATATATTATCTCTGTGCTGGCTCTGCTCATCAGTTGTGTTTGTTGTCACAGCCTGTGCTCCAAAAAACAAAGACAGTGGGAATGTGCAGAGCTGTATGACACCTCAGTGGAGGAACCGGCATGTCATATACCTGCAGCTTCAGCTGTGGAAAGCCACCAAGCTGTGCCATGTCACTGCTACCTTCTGCAACACCTCAGTTCAAAGAAAGGTGTGTGACATGCCTGCCTCTCACTTCAAAGTCACATATGCCACGTGGCAAAAAATGCTGCAAGTCCCTTCTCATGTTTTGGATCAGCATTTTATATTTGGGTTTTTTTATTCCTACTCCCACATGGTGCTAATAAATGAGGGAAAATCGTTTCCATTTTACACACCCTGAAAACTTCACATTTCAAAAGATTGTGTCAGACCTGTCACCTTCCATGTATACACGTTTTTGACTATTCACACTGAGCATGGCTTTTGCATTTCATAGAGCTGAGCTGGCACTTTTCAGAGCGCAGTTTCTTTAAGTATTATCAAATGTATGCATGCAGGATTGTGCATCATGGGCTGATATGCAGCTTTTTATTTTGTGGAAATACACTGGGGGACTTATCCAAAATCTGCAAGTCAATGGTGCAGGCCTCTTACCAATAAAATCAGAGACACTGCACTAAAGCAAATAAAGAAAAATTGTTTTACATGAGTTGAGAGTCTCACATGTTCCTTTGTGTAGTACATTTACTGCAAACCTCAAATCACTCTACATTACAGGATGGTCTGGACTTTCATATCTAAAGTATTTCCAAAAGAAAAACATGCTCATGAATATTTTTGCATCTGAGATGAAATAAAAGTGCTTCATATTTTCATCATGGCAGATACTCAAGCACCTGAAGTTAATATTTGGAGAAACAGCTTAAGTGTCACTTGTCTGAGATATATACAAAGGAAATAGAAAATGGGACTGTATTCTAAAGGAAATTGCATATATATTTGTAAATGCTAACATATCTTCATATTATTGCTTTTATCAGTCAAACTTTGGAAACATTGAATAATGTCTGAGAATATCTCAACTTGCCACCAACACTGTAATTTTCTTTGAATCTGAGAAATTATTTCCCAACATGATGCTCTTTTGAAACACTTTCTGTCCACTACATAAAGACAATCACACAGCACTTTAAATGCTGGATATGACAACTTCCCTGAACGACCTGTAGCTCATGGAACGGCATTCACAAGGAGGACGTCCAGGGAAACAAAGCTTTCCAGGCTTCAAAAATGTACTCCCTTGTAAACGAGAGGCACGATTGTGCAGACGAAATAGATGATACATATGGTCATATAAAAAGTTGCTGTTAAATTCAGGCTGCAATTATACCAAGATAATGGCATATATGCAAGATTTTTGCCCTATCATACATACCATTTCTTTTATTGTGTAAGTTAATAAGCAGATATTGTGGTTCATCTGGTGGACTACGGTATTGAACTCTTCTATATTCTTGCACATTTGTTATAATATTTTATTTCATTACCTGAATAAGACAGCTTATGAAATCAACACTATTTAGTCATTTCCACATACTTTTTTTTGTTTGTTTTTTTTTTTAATTTCAAAATTTTTAGATAGAATTTCTATAAATTTCCAAGAAAGTGTTTTATTTCAGAAGATTGTTGTCTATACTACTTTTTTCCTTTGCTGTGTTGGGTACTACCTGTGACATGACATATCTCATACATGAGTCATCATATAACACTGAAACAATCAAGAAACTCCACTTATACATGGTATTACTACGATTATCTTACCCAAGCACTAACTCTGCCAAGAATGAAGAGATGTAATCAACACCAAGACAGGGGTTGCTCTACTTTATCTATCTACCATGAGCTAGGTACCTGATTTCATATGCATAGGATGCCAAACAACCAGAAACCCAGAACACTTCAAAATTATAAGCAATAATCTCTGTCTGCATGTGCCCCTATATAGCTTTCTCCTTCAACAGATAACTGTAAATACAGATATCCATATTTATGTATTCATACACAAAAATGATGGAATGAATCCAGAGGAGGCCACAGAGGTTCTGCAAGGGCTGGAGTAGCTCTGCTGTAGAGACAGGCTGAGAGAGTTTGGCTTGTTAAGCCTGGAGAAGGGAAGGTTCCTTAAGGGGAGACTTTAGAGCAGTTCCAGTGCCTAAAGGAGCTACAAGAATCCTGGAGAGCAGTTTTTGACAAGGGCCTGTGGGAAATGTCTTTAACAAGGGGAAATGTCTTTCACCTGACAGAGGGGAGATTGAGATGAGATCTTAGGCAGAAGTTCTTCCCTGTGAAGGTGGTGAGGCCCTGGCACAGGTTGCCTGGGAAGCTGTGGTGGCCCCATCCCTGGCAGTGTTCAAGGCCAGGTTGGAAAGGGCTTGGAGCAACCTGGTCTATTGAAAGGTGTCCCTGCCCATGGCAGGGGTTTGGAACTGGGTGCGCTTTAAGGTCCCTTCCAACATAAACCATACTACTCTAATCTCAAACTCCGTATCTGTCTCACTGATTTAATACAGTTTATAGAAAAAACTCAAAACAAGCAAACAAGAAAACCCCCAAAGAAAACAGACAACATAGAATAGTTGTAGACTTACTAAGCCAAGGTACTTTTGACAAAGATTCATTAATAATGTTATACAATTAAACAGGACCATCTCAAATGAATAGCTTTTTCTTGTCTTTTCTTCATATCCACAAAACATATCTCAAAAGATTGCCAAAGATGACCTTTATCTACCTCCGTGCCCTACAACTAATGTATCAACAAGGCTATTTTTTTTTCAGGATTTCTTGAGTTCCAAGAACTTAGAACCAAAATCTCAAACTCATTAACTTAATGAAAGGACAATCTTCATTAAAAACTTTACTGTTTTAGAAAGCCTACTTTCTCCAAAAGCATATCTAGTCTCTTAATTATATGCTATTCTGTAAGCCAATACATGAAGTTTTAAATGTATTGAAATTTTTCTTTGTTTTCCTTACGTATTACTTTAATTCTTTGCCTCCATAAGCACTCAGGAAGTTGGATGAATTTTCTGTCGGGCCACTCTTAATCATCTCTGAAGGGCTGAGGTGACTTGGGAAGATTTATTTCTTCCTAAGAAAGGAAGTAAAAGTCAACCTTATCTTCAAATATGGCAAGAAAGAGTATTAACAGAGCTAAACGAAGATGGCTTCCTTGACTTCTAGGATGGTGAGGGACCAAATCCTCTGGTAGGTCATTGCCAAAAATATTAAGGATGAGAAGGTGATTTGGAGTACCTGACATGGTCTTATGAAGGAGAAATCATGCTTAAGTAACTTGGTAGACTTATACAAGGAAATGATTGGGCTTGGTGGATGTATGGAGTGTAGATGATGTTTTTTACCTTCCATTTAGTAGGCTTTCAACTGTCTTTTATAGAAACTCCATAGACAAACTGATGAAGTAATTATAGACTAAGTAAATGAAAAATGAGGTGGACTGAAATTTGTCTGAACTGATAAGCTAAAAATGTTGTGATCAGCACCCCAAAGTACAGCCTGTGAGTTGTAAAAGGGAAATGTAAAGTCCTGAATGTGGGGATGAATAACATCAGGCACTGGCACAAGCTGGGGACTGACCAGCTGGGAAGCAGCTTAGCAGAGAAGGAGTTGGGGCTGGTGCAGATAATGAGATAATTATGAACCAGCAATGACCTTTCACAGCTTAGCCCAACTGTCTCCTATGCCGTGTTAGGCAAAGGGTCACCAACAGGTCGAGGGAGATGAACTTTCCCTGCTGCTCAGCACTGGTGAGACACACCTAGATTGTCTCACTAGTGGACCTAGAGTCCAATTCTAGGCTTTCCACTATTAGAAAGGCATAGTCAGATTGAAGAAAATCCAGAAAAGGGATTCTAAGGCACCAGAACAAAAGAAACTGTTCTGCAACATTAATTCTTTTGTGTGTTGTCCTGGGTTCAGCAGTAGCAGTAATTTTTCTCTTTCTTGGTAGCTGGTGCAGTGCTGCGTTTTGACTTTCGGCCTGGGAACAGAGCTGGTAACAATGATGTTTTGGTTTGGCCAAGGACTTTGTGAGCCTCATGCTCTACCAGGCAAGAGGGGAGGCTGGGAGGAATCAGAGACAGGACACCTGACCCAAACTGACCAAAGAGGTATTCCATACCACAGCATGTCATGACCAGGATGTAACAGAGAGTTACCCAGAAGGCTAGGGACTGCAGGGTTAGAGGAGGTATCGGTCGGTGTTTGGTTGGGCTGGGGGGGGGGGCGAGTTATCAGTTGCCTGGTGCTGAGGTGTTGTATTCTCTTCCCTTGTTATTTCCTTTATCATTATTACTATTGGTGGTAGCAGTAGTGGTTTGTGTTCTACCTTAGTTACTAAACTGTTCTTATCTCAACCCGTGGGAGTTGCATTCTTTTTGATTCTTTTCTCTGTCCCTCCAGGAGTAGGGGGAGGGCAAGAAGGGGGCAGTGAGTGAACGAGCTGTCTGGCTGGGTTTAAACCACAACATGTGTGTATACGTATATATATAAAAATAATTTATTTTTTTTAAGTACATAACATTTCATAGGAAACTATAATCGCAGCTTTTTTCCTAATAATTTGGGGTTCAAGTTTTTAAGAGCACACATTACCTACAGGGAATCCTTTTGTTCTCCACAACTGACAGGTGTTCATACCTTCAGAATTTCAGAGAAAATCACTACAGGAACAAAGTGAGAATATACAAGAGATGTTAGATTCATGAGCTGAACAACTTATTTATAAATTTTATTGTCAACAGGACAAAAAGCATCAGTTCAGCAGTGGAGAGCATTTTTCTTTGTGTGGAGCCTACGCATTTTGCCTTCACATGCTGCTATACAATGTATGACAGAAATTATAAGGCACTGCAGCTAATTAGTCCAACTTTCTTCCAAGCTCACTTTTATTAATACAGCTGAAACATTTAAATCCACCAAGAGAAATGGGCAATGTATTTTCATACCATATTTCCCACAACGCTTAGTTTCCCGCTGCAAACCATTAAACAGCCAACAGATGCATTTTGTTTTCTGCTTGCACATGTGCAAGCAATTCTTCTTGAAGGGCAAAAGTAACATTAGCTTGTGCTCCTATTATAGTTCATCATAATGTCATTACTGCCTCAAACTAAATGTTGATTTTAAAAATTAATTTATTTAATTTTTTATTCTCACTGAGCATCTTTAGCTACAGTTGCCAGCATCTTCGTAAGTGGCATTCATCAAAAGATTTTTGGAAACGTAAAGTTCACAGTGCAAACAAGACAGTGACAGATTTTTCATAGAAAGTAACAACATAATCCCTACAGACGATAAGGTGAAGACCTTATGATTATTATCTTCCAGGAAACCACACATGCCAGTCTTTGCTCAGGATCTGAGGGAAGCAGAAAGAAAGTTTTCTTTTCCCCTCCTCCTTCTCTTTTGTTTCAACAGTGAAACGCAAAGCAAATATACTTCAGTGTCATGATTTTTTGTTGGCGCCTTTCCATATCCAGTTCCATTCATGCAGAAAAGGGATGAAATTCCATCATTCGAGCATGACATCTCAAAATTCAAACTTAATGAGAGCTTTGGCAGCTTCTGTTGAAGGCAGACAGTGATTAACAAAACACTTCAGAGTACAAGGCACAGCAGTGCTCAAAGAAAAACAGTGATGATCTCCACTTAATTGTAGAAAAGCCCAAAGCATCTGCCAGCAGAGGAGAGCTCAAGCCATAAGGAGCTATTGCTCAGATTGGCTGTCATCTCCAGAGATCAACAACCATATGCTCAGCTCAAGCGCAAACTCCAAAGAAGTTAATTTTCTGACAAAATACAGGGATAAATATGGCATTCAAACAAGTGTGCTCACTCATCCTGAACACACGTTCATCTGCACGTATCAGATTTATGCATCATTTAAACAGAAGCAAATATAATTTGTTTGGAACACAAACATTACTGCATGAGCACAGGTATAATTAATCTTTGTCCGCTCCACAGGTTCTTGTGTTTCACCGGTTAATGCTTACAGTAAACTTTTGATGAATGAATACGATCACCTGTTGCACACTGTCTCACTATGTAAAATACCCACCATCATCTTTTCTGCTACCTAAGATGTACACAGTTATCACATCTTCAGCTGCAGCAATGGATTTTTATCCTGTGTTTTATGACAGTGTAAGGTTCATTTCTAGGTGCCAAGGACAGGGACTTTGAATAAACGCAAACAAGCAAGCTTAATTTTAAGAAAATTATCATGTAAACATGCAGAGCTAGGAAAAGCTTAATTAGTCTACAAAATACATTAGCTCTTTTGTATTTATTTAGTGCCTTATAGTCAACGAATGGAAATACATTATTAAAATATATACGCCTGGCAGCAATAAATTAACAGAAGGGAAAAGGTCAATCTAAAAGGAGAACGTACCAGAAAAACACATGTTGTTGAATATAAAGTTAAATATACTTTCAGTTTATTAAGAATTTTTTTAATCCTTTTTTTCTGTAACAATTACCTCTAATGCCCTTCTGCTTCACAATGTATGAAACGTTCTGACTGGTTTTGAAGACAATTGACTCAAACACCCAGGAAGCATTATGTGTACAGGCTGAGATAGTTAGGTCTAGTTAGATCAATTCACATGACCAACTCTCTTAAATGTCAACATGCCACATGCACCAGAACTGCACAGGTCCAAATATATCCTAATTCTGTCTTGTGCTCATTCAAAAACTGGACTCAAACTCCCAACTCTCAGTCCCTCTGCCTGGCTTTTGGACATGCTTTAGGTCTCCTGAAGCAGCAACACTCATCACAAGAGGAGTTTTAGGAAAAGGAGCATCAGTCAGTCATTTGATACACTATTTTCACCAGTTTTATCACTCAGTTTAAGTGTATTTCTAATAAAGATGTGTGGATAATATGAGATGGTAATTCAGTAAGTAGCTGAATTCAGCCTCATTGCCAAACAGATGTTCATTTCCTTGATTGTTAGACTTCCTCTGGAAAGCAGGATATTTGGATACTTAAAACTATCAAAGAAAATAAGGCCTGTCCCTGGCAGCATAGATTTATGTGAGATGTAGAATAACAATACTCTAAACAGCAACAATGCAAAAGAAAATTAAAATCTGTATGTCCTTAAATAATTATAAGAATTTGCTGAAACTGTTAACTTCCTCAATTTAGCTTCTTCCTTTTTTCTTTTTTTTTTTCCTTTTCCTTCTTTTTTTCTTAGTACTGATTCTTAAGCATACTTCTTAGAAAGCTGCTAAAATACAGCAATACCATGCATATGACTATGGAAATATCTGTAAGCCCAAAAGGATCTCATACTGGAGTGGGATGAGCGGGAGCATAGATTTACACAGCATGGATGAAGAATGCAACATGACCTCCATACACTGCTTAGCAGCACAGTAAATATAGTTGGTTTGAGAAGGTCTGGGTTAGATGGTGGTGGACAGGTTTATTGATGGTCTTTCATAACCCATGATT
Organism: Neopsephotus bourkii; assembly: GCF_033783945.1. Classification (NCBI taxonomy): domain Eukaryota; kingdom Metazoa; phylum Chordata; class Aves; order Psittaciformes; family Psittacidae; genus Neopsephotus; species Neopsephotus bourkii. The sequence continues at coordinate 21,464 of NW_026902170.1, read as the reverse complement.
CAAGAGCATACTCATCTCTTTTCCTTCAGTAGTGACTGCAAAGACATGGAGCTTCCTCAGGAATTCCCTGGGAGGTGCTACTTCCCAGTGACAGGTAAATAAAATATGTCTCCATTATTTCGAAACCTGTGGGATGTACCTTTTATTTTGACTGAAAATAGCATGTAATGTGAGCTTTGTTACACCTTCAGCTGCAATATGCGCAGGGCTGAATAGCATCAATATCTTCCTCATTTTGGGGGCAGAGTCCTTTGTGGAGGAACACCAGCAGAGGAAGCAGTACTTAGCAGAGTCACTATGTATAAACAGCTCAGCTGAGAGCCTGACAAAGGGCTCTGTTGTGTTATCTCACAGCACAACCAGTAATATACAAAATGAAAAAACCTCTGCCAAGAGCATGGGAAATGGAGATGATCTCATGCCATTGCTCTCACTAGACTGTTCATTATGGGCAAAGCAGTTTACAAGAAGCAGAGCCAAAAAATATCAGCCACACCCCTGAGCGCAATAGAATACAAACTCTTTTGAACAAAATTCTTCTGGAAAACAAACAAACAAACAAACCAACCCAACAAACCCAGCAATATTTAGAATGCAGATAATGCTGGGGTTTAGAATGCTGATACTGTTGCATTGCCATCACCTACTGAAGGAAGATTGTGTAGATTGCAGGATAAGACAAATCTAATTTATCAACTTTTAAAATTCTTGTGTACAGTATCTTTACAAATGAAATAATCTTTCAAATGTGTTACATTATTTCCCAAGCAAGATAAGTTTTTGAATTACAGAATAGCTACTTGTGTATCAAAGAACTGGTACTAAACAATAAGAATTGATGTGATTTGCAAAATAATGGAACAGTTACATAGGACCTGATTTAGCAAGCAACTTAAACATGCACTTTATTTTTAGTGTATAGATATTCTAATTAAAGCAAATAGGATTTAACACATGCTTAAAATGAAATATATGCAAATTTTTTTCTGAATCAGAACCTTCTTTCTGATTCAGTCACTCATATTTCTAGCAAAGTTAACAAAGTAAGCAATTAGCACCTCACACAGCAAATAGTTTTCGTTTTTCAACTTGCAGAAGGTGTCAGAGTCTGGCCCCTCAGGTACCAACTATAAAGAGCACATATGTGCATGTAATACCAACAAAACAGCAGCATACAGGTATTAAAAGCAATTGCACAAGTAACTTCAAGTTTACATGTGTATTTTCCTGGTTTGTCTTTGTAAACAATTCATGAAAAGTCAAGCACCATACACATTGCATATAATAGGTTTGCAATGGAATTTGGCTGGACATTCAGAAGCATTTGATTTTGGAGTACAAGAATGTCACTCGTCTTTTCCTAGCAGCTCCATTTTCCATTTGAAAGTGATAAAAATGCTTACGAAGTATTTGTTCAGTGGGCATTCCCTCTGTGTTCAGTGTTTTCAGTTCATTTGTTCAGTGGGCATATATAATCTTTTTTAGCATATAATCTTTGAAAGCTTCCAAAGTAAAGAAAAAGTGCTCCTACCAGGCAGCAATGTAGAAATTGCACATAAATAATTTGTGTTACTCCCTTCTTACTGCCTGATCTGAAAAGTTTAGACATAAAAAAAAAAAAAAACAACAAAAAAAGCCGTTTACTTTTTTCTCTCTGTATAACTGATTTCATTTATTCATTCACCTAAGTTTTGCTGAACCTAAGCAGATTCTACCAGTTTTATCATTTTAAGCATTTGGTTGCTTATAGAAAATGCATTCTTAAATGACATATGAAGTGAATTAAAAAGTTGCTTGCTTTACAGAAAAGAATAATCTACTAAATACCACTATAACATCAGAAAAAATATAGGAATGTTTCCCACCGGACATCAGAAAATGTGTTATAAATATTGTAGGGTAACATCTTCCTGATTTAAAATTATGACCTTTGTACATCTCAGTTGATTAATGAATGGTTCTTAATTCCTTCATTTCACACTGCAAAGTACCTTTGCTCAACAGAACAAAGTCTCCTCTAATGAAATACTAAACCAATACACAAAAAAGAAGAGAGATTTCTGTGAAAGCTTATGAATATCAGATGTAATACTGAAGTAATGATTTTTTGCAGTACTGAATGCATTTTCACACATTTATCTGAAGCACTAGAGAGGGTTACATGATGGAACAAGCGCTAAGAAGTCTTTTCATAGAAACCACAACTGATGTGCCTGCATTGTTGGATTTGTCCACTGAACCTTTGTATTTCCTGATAAATTTTATGATGTGACAGAATCAACAGGCAGGTCTGGGTTGGAAGGGACCTTAAGGCTCATTCCAGTTTCCAAGCCCCATTCAACCTGGCCTCTCATGTCACTACAGGGTCTGGTAAAAAGTCCCTCTCAGTCTTTCTTTTAAGGCCTTTTTACATACTGAAAGGCTGCAAGAAAGACTTCTTGAGGCTGAACAAGCCCAGCTCTCTCAGCCTGTCTTCAGAGCAGAACTTGTCTAGCCCTCGCAGCATCTCTGTGGCCTCCTCTGGACACGCTCCAACATCTCCCTGTACCTCTTGTGTTGTTGCCCCGGAGCTGGACACAGGACTAGAGGGAGGGGGGGGTCTCCCCACAGTGCAGAAGAGGGGGAGCATCCCCTGCCTCAACCTGCTGCTCATGCTCTGGGGATGCAACCCAGTACATGGGTGGGTTCTGGGCTCAAGCACACAATGAAGCCAGGTTACAGGGAGCTTCTAAACATGCAGCACCCCCAAGACTTCCCAGCTGCTCTCAATCAAGTCTCTGTCCAGTCTGTATTTAAGTATTTAACCTTAAAGCAAAACCAAAAATATAGGTTAATTTATCTTTAATTGAAATGGAACTACTGTTCTACTTGTTATTATTGGTAACATTAGAGATAGACAGCATTTGAAACCATCCAAAAAAATATTCAGCTGTTGAAAAAAGCATGTTTCTCAGTCTTCATTAAGTTGCATCACTGAGAGATCACAGTACTACCATTTTCCCAAACTGTGCGACTGCAAAAACAAGTGGTGGTTTCTGAAGTTCTGGCAAAACCCGTCCTGTCAGACCTACCTGACCATCAGAAAACAAGCAGGCATATGGAGGAAACAACAGGACTCTGTTGCCAAAATTATTCCCAGAAACTCTAAGGTTTCCACAGAAAACACTGTCATTCTATGACTTTGGGGTTTATTTATACACAATCAACAGCAGATTTGGCTTCTTGTAGCCACAGAACTATCAGGCTTGCTATAGTAAGCAGCTGAGTAACCCTAAGTAGACAATCAGGTGCAAGACAAAAGGAAAACACAATCTGAAGAGAACAACCATAGCACATATGGGAAGCTGTTGTTCCTATAGGTAAACAGAGTAACATGAAATAAATGTATTCAGGGTAGATGCCATATGATGGACTGGTAGGGAGAACAGGAAAGAAAGAGGAAAAAAGGCCAAATATGCCTGAAAAGGATTTGCTATAGCTATCACACATCTCTTTTGAGCAAAGAAAACTCCCATTGAAGCATTCCATTTAATTTAACCAGTGCTTTATGAAAATATAACCTGCTTTGACCTACCAGTTGCAATATTTTACAGCAAAACTGGCCTTGACAATTACTGACAGGAACTGTAAGCATCGTTCAGCTATAAGGATAGGCTTTTTGCTTGCAAATATTTCTTAGAACGTAAATAAAAATACATACAAGTCTTGCTGCTTTGGTTCTTTAGAAAATAGCTTAATTAAGACTTTTCAATCCAACCAGGTTCTTAAAGAAACATCCATGTGACCCTCAAGTCCATTATTGTATCTTTCTATTAAACTGAACCCTCTTCTATCACCACCTCCAGGTTTGAATCACAGAAATTTTGAAGCTGTACTTTTCAAGTCAAGTTCTTTGCAGGAAAGCAGGAGAGTAACATTCACCTTTGAAATGTCTGAGCTGTTTAGACATACAACATTCTTAACTACTACCACAAAAATACCACACTGTGAGACAATTTTTCAAAGCATCCATTTAGGAATGTGACTTTGCTACATAAAAAGTTTCCAGCGTGGTCAAGCAGCTACTTCAGTGAGCATCGAACTCACTTGTACATGACCAGAACGTGGGGGTCTATCTAGGATGCTGGTGCAAAAGTGTTCTAAACTAGCTACTAGCTTGACTGAGAGGTTAACATTACACTGCAACAAGAAAATGCTCTATATGTAAAACTGAACGGGTATCAAAGCACTGCCATGCAGGTACTAACGCAATAGTGAACTAAAAGTAATCCCAAAGATCACATGCAAGGAGTTGCCTCATCAAGTAGAAAAGGGTGGAAACACTCCGCAATGCCAGTAAGCCCCATCCAGAAGTAGTGGCATGGACTATCTTGAAACTCTATTCCTCTATATATCTATATCTCAGCCTTGGCTGCAAATCCCACCCACAAAGCACAAGAAGACTACTCTGCTCTACTTCAGTTGTCTGATATCAACTATCTGCATACTTGGTGCGTGTGAGACCTATACCCAAACCCTTGTGCAAAGGCACTTTCTCTCCCAACCTCCTCTCAGAAGACTCTCTGTTAGCTATAGGGCATACAAGGGCTCTGCAAACAAGATTCCTTTCTTTCCGAACTTCTGGTTTTATGCTGTGATTCAAATTCCCTCACACAGGAACACATTGGAGCTAGTGAAGGAAAAAAAGAAGGTGAGTTTGCCTTCTCCGGTTTTGTGTAAGGATGTATCAAGAAGGCGTATTATTTGAACACCTTGCAAATTAAGACTGAAAATGATGTCATTAAAGAAGTTTATCCCTATAATTCTAAGAAAGAAGCATAGTACCTGTGTAGTCTGTATACGATGGGTGCACAAGAACATTTAAAAAATTAGCTCAGGAGTCACAGCAAAGGAGTCTTGGAAAACAGCGTTTATTTACCAATTCTAACAAATTCTAAGTCTGTGAAGACTATTTTCCAAGAAAACTTCAGTTCTAGGTCTTTTCTGAAAACAAAATCTTTTATATACACAAGGGTATATTTCTAAAGAACCAATTACGATCCTTCCAGAGAGACCAAGTACGCACCCTATTAAGTGGACAGTTTACACCATAGTTGAGGTGCTGATGCTTCTGTCAAAGATAAAATATATTAAATAGGGGAAGTGTTACAGTGCAGTTCATTGTTGTGTTAGTAGGTTCTCACCATGTCTCACAAAGAGATTACACATTTACTGGGGTAACAAGCCTATGGTGAGACTAGCACTAAGCAGAGTTTTTTCAAATTATTAAAATCATGATTCTGAGTATAGAGTGTAACTGTTATAAAGTATTATATAACAGGTTGAAATTCTTCTCATACCTTTCTAATTTGGGATTGCTGGATATACATCTAGAGATAAATTACTGCAGTAAAGTAACCCCAGTCTGATTCAGAATGGCAAACACCCTTTTATTTTAGTTACATCACAAATTTGTAGCAGGTAGAGTATAGTCCAACATCCCTCAAGCATATCCTTACCAGCAACCCTCACACACCCAAAGGAGGAAGAAGAAGGTGAGGAGAGGACCTTTATTTCAGCACTGAGGATTTCTTCTAAACAAATATGAGATGTGATTACTCTTCATTCCTTCTACCACCTGTTTCATGGTGTATTGTGGATATAGATACTGGGCACTCCAGTTTCTCTGACAGTCCCATGTTTTTTCGTACACTCTCATAAAAAAGCCTTAGGTAAAACAGAACACATAACTTCCTCTGCCTATCAGCCCTTGAGCATTTTCTATTTCACAGAAGTTTTATCTCCATGAAATACTCCAGTTGCACTGACTCTAATAGTCTGTTAATAATGAAATTTTCAAAGTAATATTTATATTGTAATAAAACAAGGGCTCTATATCTGCAAGACAGGCAAAAAAATATACAGTATTGTTTCTACTTTTTTTTTCCTCTTTTATTTAAGAGGGAGAAACAAATTATCAATTTTTGAAAATTCTAACAATTGCTTACAAAAAAATAAATATTTTCTTCTTATCTTTGTGTTAATATCAGAAAAGGTTCAATCACAGTTATGACAAAACATTGTCTAAACCTCCTAATGGGACCTAATATTAAAAAATAACCCCAAAAATGTTTGCCGAAAAATATCTGGTTTTCCAACTAGCTTAACTCCAACTAAATGTGAAATATGTGAATTAAGCTATAAAAGCTATACATTTACATAGACCATTAGCTATTGTGAAAGACTATTCTTCTTGCATAGCAGCCACATAATACAAATTACTGGATTTCTATTTCACAGCTGTATGATTGCTCACCTTACCCTAAAAATCCTCATCTCAACACCTGATAAGCCATCAAAGAAATTTCATATCTTATAAGACTTAATTTTCAAGAAAGGATAATATACTTATCCAAAATACTGATAAAAAAACCCAACCAAACATAAAAAAACAAACCCCCAAACAGTTGCTGAGATTGAAAGCAAATCCCTGTGACAAAGCCGTAGTACTTTAGTCCATAATAAAAAGTGGATTGGTGGAGCTGAAATGATTTGGTACTCAGACTGATTCAGTTTTCACCTTTCCTTTAGACATTTCCTGTTTCATAGGTTGAAGCTTTTTTGATCATTTTGTGGTTTTATCTCTCTGGGATTCTTGAAAAAAAAAGCTGTATCTTGTCTATCTTCTTAAGAATAAAATACAAAAGCATAAGCATCTGAACAAATTTTGGATAAGCACAACAAAGCACAGGATAGTGCCCTTCCTGTTGGACAAATAAATTAATGCTTTCAGCAATTTTTCTTCTTTTTTTTTTCTTTTTTTTCTTCAAAAACCTCTGATGTGTGAAAAGTTACCCTAAGGTATAACAGGCGAGGACCCAAAGACTCTTCAGGTCAGTACAGCACTTTATCACAAGAAACTACCATTACTGACATTTTAAAAAGATCAGGTATAATAGTCTGACAATAGTTAGCGTGTACTACCTTTGTTTTAGTTTCCATTTAAATACTAGCTTCTGTAACCCAGTATGAAAAACATTACTTACACGGAACACCTCAATTACAGGATTTTATGGCCTCCCGTGTTCTGCCTGTAGAACATCCATGTGCAGATTTTCATGTACATCATCTTACAAGATCAGGTATGCTGTACATAAGCACCTTGTCCTGTTTGCATCGTGAGTGCTGAAAACAAAGTCAGAAGAGAGAAAAACAAGGATGTTTTTCTTAATTGTGTTACATGCAATTCTGGGACTCTTACTGCATTTCTAGCAAGAAGACAATGGGATAAAAATATTAGTCTATCGCTGAAAAATTTAAAAAGAAGGTTTTCCTCAAATACAAGGTATATCCTTATATCTTAAACAGTACCTACAGGCCCTCAAAACAGCTGGCTTGTCCTTCTCTACAGATTCTGTCATTAAAGACAGGGTTTCCCCAATTACAAGAATGTTCCAATGTCAAAGAGAGAGCAGCTGCAGAAACCTGCCCAGCACCTGCAGTGAAGGGTGTGGGTTAGATTCCTTTTGGGAATTTGAATAGGTTATCTGGACTAGTTAGCCCAAAGACCCATATGGATGCATATGAGATTCACTGATACTGTACTCTGCAGTAGAGCTCCTACTTCGGAAATTTCCCCCGAGTTGACAAATAGGATAGGATTTAACATTAGCATTGCTTCTTAATATCATCAAAATAACACTGAAGTAGGATTTCTGAACAACTTAATTAGTATTCAGAATATTTTCAGAACTCACTTTAAATATTTCTTTCCTTCAAGCACATGGTTAAGCACTTTAATATGATTCAGTGTAATATGACTAACAGAATTCATTAACATTGTATTTAATTATTTGGCTGTGAAATCTTAGTTTCACCATCTAATTGTAAACACCTAAAATACAGATTACAGTGACTGCCTGCCTTCTCATAGGAGAGGCTGGGAAATTATAGACAAGGGAACAAAAGGACTGAGGTTTTCTTTTCCAAAGAAGAAATTTTGCAGAAAGAGGTCATGGAGAGCTTACATGGTTTCACTAGCTTTAGCAGAGTGGCCAGTCAGAAAGACTTGCAGAAGACAAGACTGAATTGCACCTCCCTTCCACCATACTCTGAGCTGTGAAAAATCAGAGATATAGGGTAGGCATGGCAAGCTAATGTTAATATCATCATCAAGAAGCCACTTCTGATTACACAGGAAGAGTGAAAGGTGATGACTCAAAGTACTACACAGAAAAAGCAGCTCTGAGGGGCTTCCAGCTAAATCCAGGTCATAAAGCTAAGCTGATCTTCCGTCTTCCCTATTTATATTGTCTACTATGCTGGTCCTTATAAACATCACCTAGTTCATCAGGTCTGGTTTGTTGTTTCTTTTTCTCAAGTGGTGTACTTAATTTTTACAGACCTGGGATTTCTTGTGGTTCTGTTTTCCTTTTAGGCATTTACTTCTCTTCCAACACCATCAACAGTGGCTGTTTTTGACAGTCTTAGCAAGTCTGCTGCAGCTAGTCACACTCACGGTGAATAGCTTTGCATGAGTAGGATGAATTTGCATATGCTAATGTGACATCTGGCCATTGTGCAATTTCTTATTTCTGTAACCCTTGCATAGAAGATCTTCATCAAAGAAAAGTTAGCAATAATCACCATTCAAGGTTTCAACTCAAGTAATTTTTACTATGTGTCAATCTTAATCAAAAGATCTATTACATGCAAGTCTGAAGGCAGACCAGAGAAAGCTACTTAAAATACCAGTAGAACGTTTCATGTTCATTTAGAAACAGCTTATTTGTTTTTATATAGTCAGAACTTTGAAATGAAGAAGTGGAATTTAACTAAACCTGGATATTGCAGGTTTTATCTTTCCCAAGGTGAGAGTTAATTCAGACGTAGAACAATATGTAACACAATTATCCAACGACAAAATCTGCACTGTGGTTAGCAGTGGTATTATAAAGAGAAATGTAATTTATATGACAGTTTAACAAAGGTCAAAACATAACCAGTAGGGAAATAAAATATGACTTTTTAGCTAGAGTCAATACTGATCATGTATTTTACAAATATCTTCTTTTGCAAATTACATTTAGGCCTTTTGATCCTAATTTCAGTAGGAATTTTAGACTTGGGCAAAAGAAAGAATGCTTTAAGTAAAGGAATGTTATTAGTTCAAACCTTTGAAGTTCAGAAAGTATAATCTCAAGGGCAATTAAGCACTGAACAGAGCTTCCTTATCCAAGCAGATTATTTCAATTTGGTTACAGAAATTTCCATGAGAGATGGAAGATTATTTTAACGGATACTGACTGACCATATTTGGCCCCAAAATATTATTTCAATAAAAGCAATCTTTAAAAATCCTAAAATCACCAGTTCATTAATGATAGATTTTCACTAGCAGATAAATTATTCTCTGAACAAGTAAGCATTCTCCTAAATTGCTTGTGTTCCAAAACAGGTATGCCAGCAGCAGTAACTATTGTAATGGTGAGAAGGCAAGAAGAAGCACTATCATTAAAATAAATCTCTTTGTCGTTGTTGTTGGTGGTGGTGGTGCTGTTGTTGCCTTCAGAGAGAGAAAGCCACTTAACAATAAGTTTTGGCGAAATTCTAAGCACCCATATAGAAAACCTCAATTTACCATGAGTTAGGAATATAACCCTCGATTTCATGTGCAATCTCTCAGATGAAAACCATACTAGGAGATGTCTGCAAATAATTTATAATTTCATTCTGGAACAAAAAAGTCACATTGTCTGTGCTTAGAATCCCACATGTAGGCAGAAGTAACCTGATTGAACTTGCAGGTACCTGAGCCTGTAAGGAATAGAAGGAGTTTGCCTTTTCAGTAATAATCAACTGGATGCTTGTTATCCAGCTCTAGGTGCAGAACTGATAATGGCTGTAGGAAGAGAAGTGCTATGGTTCTAGACAGAATTTACCAACACTTTCCATTGAACAGAGCATTGAACCTAGACATGAGGACACCGGCATAGTAGCAGAAGAGCTACATCTTACAGTTTTTTTCTGGTTATGTGCCTTGAAATCACATCCTGTGTCATGGATCAGCTCTAGCAATCTTAGCTTGAGATATTTAGAGTAAAATCTTTGTAGGCACTTGCTACTGAATTGTGCTGCTTTGCATGCAGAGAGCAGCAGTCATGAGTTCAAATGAGAAAAACCCATAACTCTATCAAGGCATCCAGCTGGCAGGAGCAGAATTGGTATACCTGATGACATGCTTTGGTCTGCCTTAAGGATTTGAAATGAGACAGTTACTGTTTCTTGGAAGACAGAGTCATAGAATAGCCCAGGTTGGCATGAACCTTGAAAGAGCACCTAGTTGAATATTTCATGGGAAATGAGACAGGATCATCCAGCATTTTTTCCAGTCATATCTTAAACACCTTCAGTGATGAGGTTTCTATCATGTCCCTGGGAAGGTTGTTCCAGTGACTGATTGTGCAAATCACATGAAGTTCAACAAGGCCAAAGGTAAGACCCCGCACCTGGGTCAGGACAATCACAAGCACAGCTACAAGCTGGGGGAGACTGGATAGAGCAGCCCTGAGAGGAGAAGGACTTGGGGGATTGAGTTGATGATGACCCAGCTTCAGTGTGTGCTTGAGCCCAGAACCCACCCGTGTGCTGGGCTACGTCCTCAGAGCATGAGCAGCAGGTTGAGGGAGGGGATGCTCCCCCTCTGCTGCACTGTGGGGAGACCACCCCCTGCAGTCCTGTGTCCAGCTCTAGGGCAGCAACACAAGAGGGACATGGAGCTGTTGGAGAGAGCCCAGAGGAGAACATGAAGATGCTGTGAGGACTGGAGCAACTCTGCTCCGAAGACAGGTTGAGAGAGCTGGGCTTGATCAGCCTGGAGAAGGTAAAGCTCAGGTAGACTCTAAAGCAGCTGCCGGTGCCTAAAGGGGCTACAAGAAAGCTGGAGAGGAGCTTTAGACAAGAGCCTATAGGTACAGGACAAGGAGGAATGGCTTTCACCTGACAGAGGAGAGCTTGAGATGAGCTCTTAGGCAGAAGTTCTTCCCTGTGAGGGTGCTGAGGCCCTGGCACAGGTTGCCCAGAGAAGCTGTGGAGGCCCCATCCCTGGCAGTGTCCAAGGTCAGGTTGGACGGGGCTTGGAGCAACCTGGTCTAGTGGAAGGTGTCCCAGCCCATGGCAGGGTGTTTAAACTGGATGAGATTTAAGGTCCCTTTTGGCTCAAACCAGTCTGTGATTTTATGATTCCATTATTCTACTATTCTACGATTCTATGATTATTCTCATAGTATGAATTTTTTTATTATTATATCAAGGTGGAGACTCCCTGCTGCATCATGTGCCCATTGCCCCTTGTCTTCTCAGTCTTCTCAGTGTAGCTCTTTGTAGCCACCCTTTAGCTACTGTAATTCTGAAACTTCTGCAGGGTCAAAAGACCAAACTCTGCAATGGGATGACAACTTCTCTCTCTTTGCTAGTAATGCACCTCTGGATGCAGTCCAGGATCTGATTTGCCTTCCCTCCTACAGGCAGCACACTGCTGACTTGTGTTCATCTTGCTGTCCACACGTACTCCCAGGTCCCTCTCAGCAATACTGCCTCCCAGCCCCACAGATCCAAGACTTTATGGAGTTTTTAGTCATGTCATCCCACCTGCAAGAATACAAGAAAATAATTTTAACCAAAGTAATTAAAAATGCCATTTTCATATAGAAATTTTTAAAAAAGATGACACTATTGTGATTTCCATTAATGATAATTTGGCTATTTAAGGACGAGATTGAAATAATCTTCAAATTTTAAAAGTCAGTTTTGTTTGATTAAATGATAGGACACACTTGTGACACTAAAAGGTTTTGGGTTGGGTTTTTTTTTCATAAAAAATTGGGTGAGAGATGAAAGGACAAAATGGTGAATGAACAATTTCAAAAAATTATAAAGACAATGCAAGTTTTGGATTTGTCAATTCAAACACACAGGTTCCCATATATTCTGTTACTCCCACTCAAGGTGTCACTGTGGAAAGCAAGGCAGGGAGCACCTAGGAAAATGGAAGCTGCAGTGGATGAAATCCATTGCAATTTCTGAAAATGCTGAAATATTTTTCCATTAGATTGTGAATTGTGTCCAATTATAGCAGTCCAGTTACAGATGCATGATTTGACTGAATCCGTAGAGCAGCTTCTAAACCTTTTCAAATGTAATTATGTGTTGGTATAAATATAACATATCTTTGCATTATGCATTTTTCTTTTGATATGTATAATAATGTTTGCCAAAATTATACTAAAAATTTAATCTGTGGTGTGCAAAAGACAAATAAAACATTTAAATATATTTCCAAAATAAAGTAAATTTACAGTATAAATGATGCACTTATAAATTGTAATACATTATGTTTTCTGTCTCATTTCAGAAGGTATTATGGTAATATTTTTGGATTTTAGCCAAGTGCTCAGCAGAGGGTTTTAAATATCTTGTGAATAGACACATTTAATAGCTTTTAACTGTACAGAGCACTGTTCTTATCGGTGAGTAGCAGGAAAATGACTAATACTCTTTGGGTAAACTTACACTTGGTCTTCTTTAGGTGGAGAAGAAGGCATCACTAAAGGCTGAAATCTTTAATTATATAAGAGAATATAAAAGACAGCAACTCACAGACATCAGATGCATATTCTGTAGGTCTACACAACAGATGGTGGTGTCTGGCAGTGTCTTTTCTTTTAAACAGAAAAATATTGTTATAAAAATATTCAGAATACATTTTTAGTTACTTAACCAAATGTGTGGATGAATTAGTGGGAAATGAAAGTCATGATGTTGTGCACACAGGAGCAAAAATTTTCTATGAAATCTTGTTATTTAGGATTCGTCTATTCTGATGATGCTTTCAGCTTTAAGAGCTGCTTTCAGCTTTAAGACACACTGTTGCATTCATGTCACTGGTACTACCTATTTAAATAAATCCTGAACCCATACATTTTTGATACATTTAATTTGTACTGTAGTGTATTGGGATATCCTGAATACCATGTTTTTACCCCTTCCCAATCCATTAGTGCTAAAAAGAATCACTATTATAAGCCACAAAAGGAATTCTCTCTTGCAACCAAAGTTCTCTGAAGGGAGAATCCTCTGCAGACCTACACTTTGAGTGACAAGTTCTTACGCATGTCTCATTATGAGTGGGTTAAATTAACATATATTCTGCCAAGCTGAATAAAATAGCTATGGCTAGTAACCGAACATGCAGGAAATAGTCTGTAACTATGGCTTTTGCTTTACCCATTTAATTGTCTTTATCTCAACCCATAAGATTGGTTGTATCAAGACACCCTTCCAGCAAACCTCAATGTAAAAAGAGATACAGCAAATCAACATAATCAAACCTCCTTCTTTAGAGGTAGATACCCTATGCCATGTACCCTAAAAGAGAACCATGCACCGTTTTGCCTGAGATGAACCACAGGGAAGTTTCCAAATGTGGACCCGGGCCCACATAAGTAACTCCCTGACACAGAGTGCTTCTTCCTTTAAAGACAGGGCTCCTGCTGCAAGCACAGCTCCTGATCATAGGAATTCTAGACAGAAAAAAAAAAAGCCCATACAGAAATACTTCACTTGGGAAATGCCAGTTAACAAGTATTCTCTGCTGAAACAAATAAAATATGATTTTTTTGGTTTTGCTTTGGTTTGTTGTCGGGTTTGTTTTTTGTTTTTTGTTTGGGTTTTTTTTTTGAGGGGGAAAGAAGCTATACTGGGATTTTTTTATTAGATTTTTTAATAAATGTTTGCAAAAAGTGAATTAATTTAAGATACAGAATGTAGAGTTTGTAACCTCAATAAAACCAATATGCATTCGCTGTCCTGAAATGTCACAAGCCGACTGTAGTTTCTAGTTGTTCTTTGTATTTTTCACTGACAAAGAACCAAAGGAACTAAGCATTCTATAAAAACAGTTTACCCAGTTTGTAATTCACCAGCCTTAGATCAGAGTTAGTTCAAGCTAAACACTTTAACGTACCCAAAAATGTTTTTTTTCCCCTAATGCACTTGATCAGTGTGCAGAGCTTTGATCAGACAACAACTTAAAGGTACCTTCATATTTCATACTTGTTACTTTTATATCCTACAAATGGGTACTGCCACTTCAATATGAAACCATGACAGCCTTTGTAACGTTTTCATTTAAAAAAAAAAAAGGGAGTTCAAAAAAGAAAAAAACAATACCTTCGCATCTCATATTCAACAACAAAGGTAGTATATAATAGTTCAATACCTCTTTCAGGTCAGAGGTGTATTAAGAAAAACATCCAGGATGATTCTGTCTAGATTCATACGCAAGCTAAATGACATATACTCCACTTAATCTTCTTTTGATGCATACAAAAAAAAAGTTGGCAGGAGCTACAAATGTACAGTATAAAGCTTTTGAGTATTTCCCCATATTTTTTTACAAGATGGAAGAAAACATCTTCTTCTGTAAAATACAGATATTTACATTTGTGCATTATGTATGTGAGGCTATACAAATTAGTAAATTTCCTAAAATGCAAAGAGGATAACCTTGTAGGAGGAAAATCCATTATCCTGGTACACTAACAATACCAAAATGAAATCCTTTCTCAGTGGAGCAGATTCCAACTTTGTTGGAATTCTAACTCTTTTGTCCTGATATAACTCTATAAATTTAGTTAAATGCTCTGAAACGGTGTTGTTTAAACAAATACAGTATTCTGATAAATTCTGTTTTATGTGAATTCCTTTTTTTGGTATCAGTCAATGTATTTATCCTGTTATATTCCAATATTTCAGGCAGTTAATGAAAAGCTGCTTAGAAAGCTACACAGACTAGAGTATACAAGACAGCAATTAATAAATTGCATTCATTTACCCAGATGTGAATTTAACACGTTTTCCTATAGCAACAAATAAAACATCCTATAGATTTCAAAGAAATAATTTTTTATGATTTCATAAAAATCATGTTATAGATGTCCCATGCCTGTTTTTAACGTACAGGAGATCATAACAGTCTTCATCAAAATAAGGATACTTTTTTTTTTTTTTTTCTTTCCTTGTAAATGGTATTCTTTATCCAAGAAATTGCAGGATTGCCTTGACTCGTGGGAGCTTAGTTATGAGCATATGAATTGCAGTGAAGCCACTGTAAACCAATTCTTATAATCTCATTGAAAGGAATTAATTCTAGTATATGGTTGATACGTCTGTAATGCCTCATGCTGCACAAGTACATAACAATTAACTTCAGTGAGATCAACTGTGTCTGACTTTTTGTTAGACCAATTCTATACAAAATTACTCTGAGACCTTCTTCAGGAAAACAAAAAAATGTACATATTCAGCTTCAAGATGTGGATCCATACATCTCAGAACCAAAATAATAATCAAAATGGTAGATTTATTTGGTGGTTTGAGAGGCAAAAGCTCAGAGGAAAAATGGGAATTGTTGACCTCAGGAGAAAGTTGCCACTGACCTTTCATTAGTCTGTTGTAGCATAAGGGTGTTGTGAGTCTAGTCAAGAAGGCAAAAATGCTGGAGGGTCTCTTGAAAAAAAAAAAAGAAAAGATAAATAATATCCAGGGCAACTTGGCAACAGACCTTTACAGATTGCTAAGTGTAAGTAAACAATGATTTTCATACAAATGGCATCATGGATTTTGTTATTTTTTTTTTTCTCAGGTTTGGGGATATTTTCTTAAGAATAGGAAAGCATATCACTAGTATGAAGAACCACCAATTTCACTGTAATTACAGCTCTATTAGTGGAATGGATGTGTATGCCTATGTTATTTCAATAAAAGTATATTATATTTCATGAGAATGCAGCATTCTCCAAAAGGAATAGTAAATTTTTAAAATGCAGAGTTGTTTTTCTGTGTTTCGGGCTTTTTTTTTTTTTTTCCTTTAGTGCTCATGTATTGTATTTGAAGGGAAAAAGCTATCTTGTCTTTTCGTGGCTGGCACAATAAAAGTCATACTGACATTGTTGTGTCAACTCTAGAATGAGAATGAAAAATTAACAGTAACCTGAAATTCATCTGAATCTCCATATACAAAGCTTTTTAAGTATGGAGTATATGAAAATTAAAATATTTAGATCTTTAGAGCTTTCAGAACACCTCTAGTTAACTTAAAATCTGGGCTAGACAGAGCCTCAAGAAGCCTAGATGGTACGCCTCTGTACTTCATATTTTGAAGCTTATATACTACACTTATTTAAGTAATAGGAATTGCCTAATGAGCTAAATATATTTTGCCAAATGAGGAGAACTTCAGACGTTCAGCCAAAATTACTTGATATTTCAGCCTAAAATAATGCAGCAGCAAAAAGAATGAAAGTGTATACTATGACACCTTCTAAAGCCTCCGGTCCACTACAATTTGTATGAACAGTGGTCTTTTAAAAACATTACAAAACTGAATTTCAGCAGGACTGCTACACTAATACTCAAAGCATATTTCTCAGCTTTTCACAGTTACATGCTCTAACTATTGTTCCTCTTTTCTGGTACTCCTTCAGGAATTCTTGATTTATAAAATGCTACCGCGAAGGGTTGAAGGATTTTTTTTTCCTCCCACTTGTATACTGTCAAGGGATGCTTTTTGAAGACCTCACTTTCACCATCAAGAGATAGGGAGGCAGACCTGATGGCCTTGTGGGATTTAATTAGAGTTCACCAAGTTGGAATCTCCAAGCTCTCAAAGCCTTAATTTAAATATAAGTTCACTCACTCTTCAACTGTTCCTTAGGTCCTTATTAAAATTTCAAGTTATTAAACAGAATATTCGAAGGGGGTTTTTCACAATAGATACAAACTAAGCTAGAAATGTGCCTCACTCAAAACCCAGTGTTAAAACCCTTGCTAATTTCTTGCAACAGATCTACCTTAGAACAGAGTCTTTGCAAATGTATTTACACTATTTGGCATCCAGTCAAAGGGAGGTGGAGAGACACCTGTGTGGCCAGGGTGAAGCTGGTGCTGGACCACATGCACATTTCAGTCATCAGTTCTTTGGTAGCTGACCTAATGCAGTCTTGCAGTAATAACAAGGAATATTAGTCTTGCTTGGTGTGATTGGTGTAATATTTCCTCCATGAAGATGTTATTCAAAAGACTTGTTTTACATTGATGACATATCAGATCCATTTACAGTAAGCTTTCTTCTCAATCAAAGCTTTACAACATGTGGCTATATGGAAGGAACTATATGTAACAAGGTTTATGAGTTACAATGTAGGTACACAGAAATTTTAAGAAATACAAAACAAAAAAAATTTTTTTTTTTAAATGCTTTCAGCAGCATTCACATTCCCAGGCTCAGAGAAGTCAGGTAAAAAATGGCAGGGACCAAAGTAAGAAGACAGGGAGCTGCAGCCAAACTGATGTTGACAAATTAAGCAGATATGAGAAGGCATAGTACAAGGAAACAAAAAATTGCCAAGCTGTGGGAATCATTCATAGGAAGACTGCAGGGACAGCATTTCTTAATATTATCTTTGTTTTATTCTGCCTGCAATTTGAAATAGCTGCAGTGATTCCTAACATAATACCTAGGATTACAAAGCTTCCTACTCTGCCTTATGATTTCCATACGTTCATTAGATCATTTGAGTTTAGGTTGGTATAACTCAGTGATGTCAACAAGATGCAACAGATGGAACAGCTTCTTCTTCATCATGACCACCTCCCTTTTACCTAATTTACTTTGATCCTGCAGTTGTCATATTGGTCATCTCACAGTTCATATATATCAACTTTTAAGTAACTGGATTTTGGATTAAATGACATCTGAATATTACCTAGAAGACGATCAAGTAATCGAATGTGATTTGTAGGTACTTCCCATATACTTTTTATCAATTCTGCAATAATAAAAAAAACAAAACAGTACTATAAAGCTACATCTAAAGTTTATGTGTTAGGTGGGTTACTCATGTATTTCCAGAAATATATGCAAATGCCAAATTGCAAATATGAAGGGGAAAATGATCCTTCCTGCACTTGCACCAATTTCGTCACAGATGTAATTGATGCTACTTTAAAATGTCCACATAACATTTAATTTTGCTGTTATTAGAAACAAACCCAAACACTGCAGTTTAGATTTGGTTTAAAGTTTCAGCTTTCCTGCTTCCAAGAACTTCTGACAAGCTGTCAGAATAGAAGGGAGCAGCCAGGTTTCAGATATAGTTTGACATCTTATTTATATGCAAAAAGTAGACAACATAAATTAAATGTAATCATTAATTTAATTCTCAGCGCATAGATAACCATTATAACAGACTTTTCAGACCCTTTGCACACAAATCTAAATTACTTGGAGCATGTGTGATTCTGTTGATGATTTAAATGGAGTAACACAGGATTATTTTGGCTGTTTTGTGAAATTTCAATGTTGACCTAGACACCTATGGCAATGATAGTTCCATTGTTGAAAATAAGGTGTCAAGTTCAAATCTCTTAAATATCAGAGTCTCTAAGTCTGAAATAAGGTTCTCTAGCATACAGATTTCTTACAACTATAGCAACAAGGATAATAATTTATTTCAATATCTGGACCAAACTGGAATCAGCCTCATGATACTTGGCTTGTAAAAAGGTATGTAAAGAACAGAGCAGCTCTAAGACAAATCATATGGATACAGGAGTTCTGTGCTGGCAGCAGTCATGTAGAAGGCTCCAGTAGGGCAATATATGTTATCACTTTATTGTGAAATATAAAATGTGGTAGATAATTTTTAGTAATGTCAGTTAAGGTATGATAATCAAACTCTGTTCACAACCCTCCAAACAGAAGCATATAAATATAAAAATGGAAATACGTATATAAATCTCTAGGAGAATACACTTTAAATTAATAACTTCTGATAACCTTCTTAATCAGTATAGTGAGCTCTATGTACCGAGATTACATTTCAAACTAGTTCAGAGCTGACCAGGACACCAGAGGAGCTGTCTGCCATTTTCCCCAGTGTTAGAGGTGCTTAAGAGATCTAAATTGAAAGGCACATAACATTTTTAAGTAGCAACCATTCACATATCAAGTAGGCAGCCTCAGATTTGGGGACAATCATAAAGAAAGTGAAAATATATCCAAATTTCTTTTATCAATTAAAGGCTCCTATAACTATGTTCTCAAAAGCTTTTCAAGTAAATACAGATTAAGAAAGAAGTTAAAAATAAGGAAGTCTTTCTTGAGAAAAGCAAGTTAAATTATAAGGTTATACAAACAACAAAAAAGTGGACATAAATGAATTTCAGTTTTCTGCATGTAGATTTAGTTAACTGAGAAATATTAGCAATGGACACTGCGAGTCTAAATTTTTACATAATTCTCAGTGAAAAAAAATAAAAGCCTTGCTAACAGAAGATAAGTAACCCACACTAACAATGCACAGAAAGTCAGTGGACTAAGGCAGCAAGCATTTATCAGGAAACCCTGTTGCCTACCACTATGAGACAAAAAAGGATGAGTTTGTGTTTCTGACAGCCATACAATCAATCATTAAGAAAATTAACAAGGCAGGCTAAATCATACTCTTTTTTTCCCCTATTTTACATTTGTAACCTTGCTCATATTTTCCTGTCATCACCAATATTTTAATAATTCACTGGCTAAGAAATAAATACTTCGTCAGAAATAAGGAGATGTCTTGTGCTGGAGGCACAACACCTTCCATGGGAGGATACAGTGATTGCATTCCATTTGTCAGTTACTTATCTTTGGGTCTAGAAAAATACCTCTAAAATTTGGCGATGTTAACAAGATAGGACATATTAGGAGTATCACATTTATTTGAAATATATATGTGCATATATTTTAATGCGTATGTGCACCATGTATATATAACCTATATATACCATATATACCCTATATATACCATATATAGCCTGTTTCTACATATAGTCCAAAAAAAATAAAGTTGCTTGTTTTGACTAGAAACTGTTTTGGAAAGCATGAAATTAATATTTTTGTGTTTGTTTATTTAAATAAATCCTTCCAATATAGATTTTAATCAGTTTCACTTAGTTCTGCTTTAGAAGAGGAAGATATCATTTAGAACTATGGGAGCACTGGGTTCAACACAGTCAGTTCTTCCTACTGACATGCAGAAGAGATGTTTCTCACGTGTCGTAGGAAGAGATTCAGATTAAGTACCCAAAAATTAAATTAGGATTTATAGTAGAATTATGGTGCTTAAATCCAAAAGCCTTCCCACCACCAAATCACATTGAGCTGGTTCATCTGAACCCTGACCGCATTTGAAGAACTTCCGAAATATTTCTTGTAGGCTAAAAATCATGGCAGTTAGGTGAAGTTCCTGACAACTGGAAAAAGGGTAATATAACCCCCATTTTGAAGAAGGGAAAAATGAATGACACAGGAAATTACAGACCAGTCAGTCTCACCTCTGTGCCTGGCAAAATCTTGGAGCAGATTCTCCTGGAAGCTGTGATAAGGCACATGGAAAACAACAAGGTGCTTGATGACAGCCAGCATGGCTTCACGAAGGGGAAATCCTGCCTGACCAATTTGATGGCCTTCTGTGATGGGGCTACAGAACTGATGGACAGAGGTAGAGCAGTTGATGTCATCTACCTGGACTCGTGCAAAGCGTTCAATACTGTCCCACAAAACATCCTTGTCTCTAAATTGGAGACATCAATTTGATAGGTGGACCACTCAGTGGATACAGAGCTGGCTAGATGGCCTCACTCAAAGTGTTGTGGTCAATGGCTCAATGTCCAGCTGGAGACCAGTAACGAGTAATGTCCCTTAGGGATCGGTGTTGGGACCAGTCTTGCTTAAGATCTTTGTCAGTGACATGGACAGTGGGATTGAGTGCGCCCTCAGCAAGTTTGCCCATGACACCAAGCTGTGTGGTTTGATTGATACGCTGGAGGGAAGGAATGCCATCCAGAGGGACCTTGACATGCTTGTGAGGTGGGCTGATGCCAACCTTAAGAAGTTTAACCATGCCAAGTGCAAGGTTCTACACGTGGGTTGGAGCAATCCCAGGCACAGCTACAGCTTTGGCAGAGAAGAGATTCAGAGCAGCCCTGCGGAGAAGGACATGGGGGTGCTGGTCGATGAGAAAATGAACATGAGCTGGCTTCAGTGTGCGCTTGCAGCCCAGAATGCCAACCGTATCCTGGGCTGCATCAAAAGGAGCGTGACCAGCAGATTGAAGGAGGTGATCCTGTCCCTTTATTCTGCTCTCGTGAGACCTCACTTGGAGTATTGTGTGCAGTTCTGGTGTCCTCAACATAAAAAGGACATGGAACTGTTGGAACAAGTCCAGAGGAGGGCCACAAGAATGATAAGGCGACTGGAGTACCTCCCATATGAAGATCGGCTGAGAAAGTTGGGGCTGTTCAGCCTGGAGAAGAGAAGGCTGCGTGGAGACCTCATAGCAGCCTTCCAGTATCTGAAGGGGGCCTATAGGGATGCTTCATCA
>NW_026902169.1:0-91687 GCF_033783945.1 Neopsephotus bourkii | reverse complement strand
GCTAATTCTGATTGTAGCAGCTAGAGCAGATGGTCCTTGTTTAAATCTTTGCCTGCAATTAGGATATCATATATACAGTGATAGATAACACGTTTTTGCAGTTTTCATCAGATCGGTTGCAATACTCTGGCAACATACAGTAGACAAAGAACAGGATAATTTTTCATACCTTGAAGTAAAACAACCCCTTTTGTATCGCTTAGCAGTCCCTCCGTTGTTAATTGCTGGGACAGAGAAAGCAAAATTTTCACAATCGCTTGGGTGTAATCGCTTGGGTGTAGAGGAATTGTGAAAAAACAGTCTTTTAAATCAATTACTATTAAATCCCAACCCTGAGGTATCATTAAAGGGCTAGGCAAGCTAGGTTGCAAAGCAACGACATTCAATTGTCTTGTGTCCAAATTTGTCATATCTAATACATTTATCTGCAAAACCAGTAACACTACTGGGGGGGGGAGGGGGGGTGGCGGCGGGCTGCTGGACTAATTGTCTTTACAGTACACTGTTTCTTTTTACAATGCCCTGTCCGTCCACAATTATAACATCTCATACCTTTAGCACCCCCACGATTGCCCTAACCTGATTGTAAAAGGGGTTTAACAGCAGCAGAAAAGGCAGTAGCCTTGTATCCAGCCTTTTCCTCTGCTGTGCTCACTTTAAATCATATCTGAAGGTGGGGAGTAAGCAACAGTTGAGCTATCATACAGATATCATATGGTGCTAAGATATATGCAGAAAAAAGATGTGCAATAATTGCCTGAGTATACGATGATTTTAACCTGTAGGATGTTACCGGTTGACGTGCCTCCTTTACTGCCTTTAAATTCAATGCCTCCCACTCCTTTCCCCCCTGTGGAGTGTTAAACACCAGGAATGCCGAGGGACCCATAGCCGAAAATTCCCCCATAACAATTGCATCTTTGACCATCCCTCGCCAACCTTTAGCAGGGTTATTACTGTAATCCCCTACCCCGTGCCCAACACCCCCCTCCCACTCCCCTTGCTTTACTACTGGATTGTAGGAGGGTGGGGCAGAGGGTTCGGAGGTTTCTTTTGTCTCCAATACTTTAATTTCTTCAGCAGCTGTCGCAGTTGACCATCACTGAGGCTGGTTCGCATCTGCTGACGAGCCGAACTGTCTGAACCGTCTGAGTCTGTGTCAGGATCAGGAAGGGGAGGGTACAAGTCCGTTTCTGCCGGAGACTCTGGGTCTGGTTCCAGTTCTGATCTGGGGTCTTCTTCCTCTAGGTCGAAGGTGACCGAATTTGCATTTTCTGCTTGTACTTTCGGACGCGAGCGCCGTTTCACTTTATCTTCCCCGTTATACTGAGGAGGCTTCTGCGGTGCCGTGCTAGGCACAACAGGGGGGCAAATACCATAGACGTAGCACTGTTCTCTACCTCTGACTGACTTTGTGAAGGAGCAGTGGCCAGGAAAACAGATGCCTGTTCTGATTTCATTTCCTTTAAAGTTTCAGTTATCAATCTCTATAATGAATACTTCAGGGCTTCCTTTGTCCCTTTACTAATCTCATCCCACAACGCCTGACCTATACGTTCCCATTCAGAAACTTCAAAGGTGGCTTGCTCTGTGGGGATAAAGCCACTATCCCGGTCCCACTTTAACAGCCTCTGTAAGGCAGCACTATCATGTTGCAGTCCTCTCTTAGAATTATGTGGAGGAGCTCCATCACTGCCTGTTCCTCTTTGGAAGGCGAGTGCCCCATCTCCTCCCCAGCCACTCACCTGATCAGGGCGAGATCCCACAGTTACTCCACTGTTTGCAGACGTTGAGTTCTGTCCGGGGACAGATGATGAGCGAGTCGAGAGTCTGTGGGTGAGAATTAAGGGGCAGGCTGGCAGGGGCGATACTGTTGTGGGGGTCTGTTACAGGCCACCGGATCAGGGTGAGGAAGTTGACGAGGCCTTCTATAGGCAGCTGAGAGCGGCCTCACAGTCACAGGCCATGGTCGTCGTGGGGGATTTTAACTTCCCTGATGTTTGCTGGAAGGACTACTTGGCAACCCATTCGCAGTCCAGGAGGTTCCTCCAGTGTATGGATGATAACTTCCTCATGCAAATGGTGGATGAGCCAACCAGGAGAGGTGTGCTGCTGGATCTCATCCTCACTAACAAGGAGGGTCTGGTTGAAGGAGTGAAGGTTGAGGGCTGCCTTGGTTGCAGTGACCACGAGATGGTAGAATTCAGGATCTTGTGTGGTAGGGTCAGTAGAATAGCAAGTAGAATCGCAACCCTGGACTTTAGCAGGGCAAACTTTGGCCTCTTCAAGCAATTGCTAGGGGAAATCCCATGGGCTAGGCTGCTTGAAGGTAAAGGGGCCCAAGATAGTTGGTTGACGTTCAAGGACTGCTTTTTCCGAGCTCAAGATCGGAGCATCCCGACACATAGGAAGTCAAGGAAGAGGGTCAGGAGACCTGCGTGGCTAAATAGGGAATTGCTCGGTATGCTTCGAATACAAAAATACATCAGATACAGCATTAAGAACACAATCATCATTACAACTACTGTTTGCAAAAGGGAACGGACCCATCCAGTGAGGTGAAGGCCCAAACTATCTAAGAGTGCTCCAATCCAATTCTGTTCAATGTAGTTTTTCTCTCTTTCTGCTTCTTGTTCCACTTTTGTTAACTGGGAAATGTCATACTCTATGTCTGTAGTTACATTAGGAATATGAACACAACAATGATCTATTCTGTCTTTCAGATATTCGCAAACACCATGTTCCTTAAGCAATAACAGGTCTAATGCCATTCTGTTCTGCAAAATCTTTAGTTGTTGCTTGTAATTGCAAATTTAAATCTCTGAATCCTTTCTTTGTCACCCTGGCTAATCTTTTTGTTTGGCCAATTAGCCTGTCAATCATTTCTCTATTTCGATATGCAGCTATTTGTGCAAATAAAGATTCAAAAACCCGCCCTATTTTAACCCCTATGGAGGGCTCCTGCCATTTGTCATCATCATCCTCATCATCTACATTTCTTTTTGTTCGAATTTGCAGGGTTTCTAATTTGTCTTTGACTGGTGACTTTTTCCAAATTGGACAAAGAGTTGGTAATCGCAGGGTGATTTTTTTTATTTATTTTTTTTTATTTTTTTTTTTAACTGGGCCTTCTATGGGTAGGTGAGTAGTCCAGGTTCCATCACTTGCTGCCCAAACAAAATGTCCTATACTACGCACCATAGAATATTTACAATCTTAATTGCCAATAGGGACCTGCATTCCTTTTTCTCCAATTTTAGTCCCCGGCATGCAAATCCTGCCATTAAAGCAATCTTAACTGGAGGTATTGTGATTTCCTCAGGGTCCGTATCACAATCTAAAACTTTAGTACAATTCCACCAAGGAATGTCTTTAATAACATTCCGACTAACTCTATTTACAGCAAATTATCGATGTCTATATTCTCTGCTACGTTTTGCTTTCCTGTCCATTTAAGGCACCAAGATGTATTTCCGATATATTGAAATTTCTGCAAAATGCTCATTGATCAAATCGTGTCCCAGTTCTGTTTTAAACCAATTTATTTTCTTTCTTTGCAAAGTCTGTATTGAGTTTGGTTGTGTACACAATTGCCAATTATTGTTCCTTTACATTCATACATGGTGTGATAGACTAGTATTTGAGAGGTTACTCTCCCTCGCCTAGTTGTGGTAATGCATTCATTACAGTCGTCGCTTTTATCAGCTGCGACATTTGCCTATATGGGCCCAAACAGAACCATCGCCAAAAGAGGTCCGGTCAGGATCATAGTGCTCAGCGGTCACAGCCCCAGGGGTTGCAGCCCTTGGCAGACCCTTCCAGCTGCAGCACTGATTCCCTCCGGTCTTGCCCTCTCTGGCAGGTCAGATGTATATTTCTCGTCAGCTATTATGACAGTAATATTTGATCCACAACAACTGTTCCAACGAGGTTATAGTTTCACACCAAATGCAAAAGAACTGTAATTGATTTCTCATTTATTACCCTCAGATCGCATACTAATCTATATTCACCATTTTCAAAAATAATCACTGTATCCAATTTGGCCAATAAGTTCCGTCCTAAAAGGGGAATGGGGCATTCAGGTACATATAGAAATTTGTGTGTTAATTCCTTTCCTCTAAGTGGCAGATCCAGGGGCTGCAAGAATGGTAGTATTTCCTCCTTCCCTGTGGCTCCCACAATTGTTGTAGTTCTTTCCCCTAACCTTCCATGTAAATCATTTAAAACTGAATAGGTAGCCCCTGTGTCTATTAAAAGTTTCACTTCTTTCTCTCCCAGTTGGATTTTCATGAGGGGCTCTTCACTTCTCGCCCTGTCTAGTCAGTTTTGGTTATCAAACTCTCCTAGCACCATCGCCTTAGCTGCATCAGATCCCATAAAAGAATTCCCTGGAGACATAAATTGTCCTCCCCTAAATGGACATTCATTTTTCCAGTGTCCTTCCTGTTTGCAGTATGCACATTGATTATATCCTAACCTGTGTACATTCATTCCCACTTTTGGATTACAAAATCCTCTTCCTCTAGGGTTAGAGAGATGCTGTTCTCTCCCCTGGGTTGCTGCCAACAAATTCTGCTGCTGATTGTTTTCAGGTAAATAAATCTCCAGGTGAGAAGGGTACTTTAATGCACACCGGTCCTTCTGTCTTAAAGGCGCAAGCACTCCTCTGGACGTCTGAGCCTGCACTTTTCTTTTTATTTCCCCTCTGGCGAGTTCTATGCGAGACTGGGGTAATAGGGAGGCTTGCTTTCTGATCTCTTTTGCACTCGCAACTATCCAGACTCTCGAGATCACTATCACTCATCTTCTCCCCCCCCTTTCTTCATTTAATGCTGGCGGGGCTGACGGAGCGGCTGCCAAATTCAAACTTTCAATATCCCTCCGGTGTTGTAAGCTATTGTCTAAAACAAGGCACTTCATACATTTTCTCAGTAACACATTCCTTACACTGTTCATTAACATTTACCTTTGCACCCATTATTTCACAAGATTTTTGCCACTCATCATTATTTCTTAAAGAAAAGAATTATATATAACACCTTGTCCCATTTTCTTTCCTGTTATAACATCAACTGCAGTATAGTATTATACTGTTAAGTTCCATTTTTCAGGCCATTTCTCCTGATCCCCAGTTCATACTGTGTCCACCATACATTACAATAATTAATTAATTTGCTTTTCAGCATACTCTGCCCAAATCCACCCTCCTTCCAATGGCTTAAAATACAGCCTAATGGAGAGGACTTGGGAACCGACAGCATTTTTTTTCTCTTTTTTTTTTCCTTTTGTTTTTCCTTTTTTTTCTTTTTCTCTTTTTTTCTTTTTCCTCTTTTGCTCTTTTTTCTTTTTTCTCCTTTTTTTTTTCTCTACTCCACACACACCACACACTCGCCACTAAGTTACAACATTTAGACAGACAGATGCTGATCCCGCAGCACAAATACCAATACCAATACCACTTCTGCCGAACCTGCAGAGCTTTCGCTACTGTCTAACGGACGGCGCCTAGGCTTTTACCCCGGGAGCTCCCTAGCCCCAACCAAGCGCAGCTTTCGCCGCGTCTAACAGGCAGGCTTTACCAAATCAGACTTCGCGAGGCCAGATGCAGCTTTCACCGCATCTCTCTGGTAGACTTTTTGAAGCCAAAGTTTCACCAAACCAAGCAGGCTTCGCCTACAGCCAAGCTTATCAGAAGTCTGTACCCTTACACTTTACCAAAATTCGGTACCATAATTACCAAACCATACGAAAATTTAATACCGTAATTACCAAACCATACAGAAATTCGGTACCGTAATTACCAAACCATACTTTACAAAATCGGCACTGTGACCGAATCAGAAAAAAAGGAAAAAGCACCTTTCCTTACCATATCAGAGGTCCGTCGTGAGCAGCGGAGGTCGGTCGCGGTCGATGGCTCCCCGAGAATCTCTCGGTGCCGGCTGGAGCAGGACCGAAACGCGATCCGCCTCGGCAGTGCCCGTGAGGTCCCACCTGGGTCGCCAAAATGTTAGCGTAGGAACTGACACATAACCACTGGGATGGTTATATGAGGTGCTTTATTGCAGCGCTGGGAAACCAGGGGCACGCGCCCAAATCTGGCTTCAGTCTTGTCACCTAGCATTCCCAATTTTTGTCTCCTAGCATTCCCAATTTATACAGTATCCAACACAGATTACATCACCAATTAACACGTATGCCCTACATCAGTCCATTACGACATCAGCCTCTTCTGCGCTTGCGCAGCCCCCTCTGGTGGTCGTCCTGATGAAGTAAGGAGTCTTCCTCGGATGAAGTAAGGAGTCTTCCTCGGATGAAGTAAGAAGTCTTCCTCAGCTTGTCCTTTTCACCTTCTGTTCTCTGGACATGTTCCAACCATTATGTGGATGTCAGCATTCTCCTATTTCCCCTTGACTGCCTCTGGTATGCCTAGGTTCTACTTGGATAGAGTTTTACAATATACTTTCCTAATTTATCACCATACCCTTCACCATATACAGATGTATTACCTCCTGCTACCAAGACTACAATTATATCATTCGTTATAGAATAACCCTGGTATGAAACTGCAAGGTTTCGACAGAACCACTCTACTGATTTATAGATTTCTCAAATAATCATTTCTACCAGTTATACATATATAACTACTCTATCTTTCAAAAATTTCACTCTTTTCCAACAGTGGCAGAGCGGTGGATGTGGTCTACCTTGACTTCAGCAAAGCGTTTGACACAGTCTCCCACAGCATCCTTGCGGCTAAATTGAGGAAGTGTGGTCTGGATGATCGGGTAGTGAGGTGGACTGTGAACTGGCTGAAGGAGAGAAGCCAGAGATGAGTTATGGGCGGAGTCTAGTTGGAGGCCTGTATCTAGTGGAGTGCCTCAAGGGCTCAGTACTGGGACCAGTATTATTTAATATATTGATCAGCTTTTAAATTTAGATGAGGCAATTTGAGTGCACTATCAGCAAGTTTGCTGATGACACTAAGCTGGGAGGGGTGGCCGACACGCCAGAAGGCTGTGCTGCCATCCAGAGGGACCTGGACAGGCTGGAAAGCTGGGCGGGGAATAACTTGATAAAATATAACAAGGGAAAGTGTAGAGTCCTGCATCTGGGCAGGAACAACCCCAGGTTCCTGTATAGATTGGGTAATTTGCCTGTTAGAGAGCAGTGTAGGGGAGAGGGACCTGGGGGTCCTGGTGGATGACAGGGTGACCATGAGCCGGCACTGTGCCCTTGTGGCCAAGAAGGCCAATGGCATCCTGGTGTATTATAAGGGGGGTGGTTAGTAGGTCGAGAGAGGTTCTCCTTCCCTCTACTCTGCCCTGGTGAGACCTCATCTGGAATATTGTGTCCAGTTCTGGGCCCCTCAGTTTAAGAAGGACAGGGACCTACTGGAGAGAGTCCAGCGGCAGGGCAACGGAAGATGATTAAGGGAGTGGAGCATCTCCCTTATGAGGAAAGACTGAGGGAGCTGGGTCTCTATAGTTTGGAGAAGAGGAGATTGAGGGGTGACCTTATTAGTGTATATAAATATATAAAGGGGGAGTGTCACGAGGATGGAGCCAGGCTCTTCCTCAGTGGCAAATAATGAAAGGACAAGGGGAAATGGGTACAAATGGAAAACACAAGAGGTTCCACTTAAACCTGAGAAGAAACTTCTTCTCAGTGAGGGTGACAGAACACTGGAACAGGCTGCCCAGGGAGGTTGTGGAATTTCCTTCCTTGGAGACATTCAAAATCTGCCTGGACACGTTCCTGTGTAACCTTATCTAGGTGTTCCTGCTCCGGCAGGGGGATTGGACTAGATGATCTTTTGAGGTCCCTTCCAATCTCTAACATACTGTGATACTGTGTGATACTGTGATTATTCAGTTTTTGCACCAATTACGCATTCTCCTGTGAGAACACTGTCTCCACATTCCTCCTCTGCCTTGCTGGGAAATGCTGCAGTGTCTCCTACATCCTCCTGGGATTCGGTGAGCGGCTTCTGGGGAATGCTCTCGACTGCGGTGCTGGGCTCAGCTCCTCCGCGGCGCTTGGCTTCTCCGCTGCCTTCTCCCGCTGCTTGGCAGCCGCCTCCTCCCGTTCCTCCCTCGACCGCCCTGACCTCCTCCACCGGCAGCCGTTCCCTCGCGGCCTCCGGCCTGAGACGCACAAAATTACAAGATGGGATATAGAAATCTTTAGAAGTAGCTTTAAGTAATGTTAAGTTTGATGGCTTTGTAACAGTAGCAATGGAAAATGACCGAGGTGCAGGATACATAGAGAAAAATATATAGAGAGAGTGCAGCTGGAGAACATACTGAGAATTCTCGCAAGATAAATCGTTATAGTTGACATAGCTTTAAGAAAAAACAGCCTAGAGAAACAGGACACATGGATAAGGGCTATCTGGGAACTGCAGGTGTCCAGGATGAGCTACAGTTAAGCTAACTGATAAGTAAGAGGATAGGAGGATTATTATGTCTCTCATGCTAACAAACCAATTAAACTGGTATGAGCATCTAGTGCGTGTGCTTCAAAGGCTGCCAGAAGTGATGAAGTTTGTTGGAAGAAGTAAATAACCCTCAGAGACCACCACCACAATTCTGTACGCATGCTGGGAACTCTCTGGAAAATGATGTAATCCATACGTAGCCTCATGTATATGTACGTATGCCCAGGGACTATATAAGGATGGCTTGTATAGGAATAGGGGGACACATGTTAGGCTACTATCCCCCGTGTCTCCCGTCCGTACAAAGCATACCTGCTTGTCAGCTTGAAAAATTTGTTGGCAAGTTTGTTCCTGGAGTTTTCTCCAAATCAATTTGGCACCCCAGATGGGACCCTCTCTGCTCGGCTGCAGGACCCGCTGAAGGACAGGGCTCCCTAGGGCCCTCGGGGATTTTTCTCGGAGGGACCCTTCGACTCATTTGGATTGCTGCAGGAGAAGACAAGGACCATCTCATAAAAGGTATTATTTTTTTTTATAGTCTGTAAGGTGCAGGGGGCACCTCGGTTTGGTAAATTGGTTTGGTAAGCGTACGCATGGTTTGGAAGCCTTCCGTAAATCGAGATAAGAAATCTCGTACGTAAAGACGTATACCCGGCTGATAGCGTCTGTTTGGTATACACCCACAGGAAGCAGGAGGCTTCTTGTGGTTTGGGTCCTGCAAGACACAGGGAGTGTCTTGCAGAAAAGGTTTTGGATTTTACTGGTATTTGATTTATTTTGTGTCTTGTTATATTAAGGATTTTGGTCTTGTGATTTTGGTATCAGTGACAGACTGTTATAACTAAGCAGGGGGAATCTTGTGATTTAGGTCCTACAAGACGCAGGGGGTGCCTTGTGGAAATGGTTTTACAATATGGTCTGAGCCATAAGGGTTAGGAAGTAGTGCTTTTGATTCTACTGGTATTCGCCTTATTTTTTTGCTTGTTACAGTAATGATTTTGGTCTTGTGATTTTGGTACTAGGGACAGGATGTTATAACTGTGTTATTAACTGTTGTTTGGTTGGTTGAATTTAAGTCTCCGTATTTGTCTCAAGTGTTGTAACTGTGTGGAGTATGTCTGGGATCCCTGTCTGTGTGTGTGTATGTGAATGTGAGATTGATAATGGAAAATCAGCAGAGTGAGGAGATCTTGAAAAAGAATCCTTTTGGGTGCATTTTGGCACTCCGTAAAGAACTTGGAGGGTCTCTGGGGCTTGGTAAATAAGAAAATGTTGGTAAAATATTGTAACCAATGGTGGCCTTTGTATACTTTGGAAGATCAGGAAAAATGGCCTAAAATTGGAACTCTGAACTATAATACAGTGTTACAATGAATGTTGTTTTAAGGGAGCAAGGAAAATGCAATGTATGCAGATATGTTTTTCACTTTAAGAAATTACACAGAGTGACAGACTGAATGGAAAATTAATATAGCTCCACCAGATTCCTTAATTTTGGCTTTGGAGAAGGACAGGGAAAAACTGAAAGTTAAGCTGGAGATGCTCAGCCTGTGATATTGGGGAAAGATTTTTAAAGTTAAAAAACAGTAATCAGGAAGATAGGGTCGTAAACCACGTACCACAGGTACCTCCGAAGAGGAGCACCCTCTGCATCTGTCCTATCTGATATTGACAAGGAGGAAGAGATTTCTGTCACTGGCAACAAGCGGCACATTCACGTTCAGAGTTAAGAAGGGGTTAAACCAGAAGTGCTGTTCCAGAGGCAGGCATCTGCAGGTCCTGCAGAGCAGGGTGAGCGGCTGTGAGAAAAAGGAAAAATAAAAAAAGGAAAACCAAAGGGGAAAGGAGGGGAGCTCGAGCAGCTCCTGTGTTTGAGCGTGGGAGGAGGGATGTCGGGAGGTGGCGGGGGAGTGGGCTCTTCTCTTCTGTGGGACCGGATCGGTGTGCGTGCTATGGGGGGTTTGGAAGCTGGAAGTGAGACTGCTCGGGGAGGTGCAGTGCCATGTGTGGCTCCGGTGACTGAAGTGGAACTAAACTGACGGGACCTGGGAATCTACCCTAGCAGATCCACTGGTTACATTAAAACTAGGGACTAGAGGAAATAAAGTGGAATTTTAGTGCATACAGGAGCAACTTATTTGGTGTTCAATCAGAGAGAAAAGAATTCGTTACAGATGTGGAGCTACTGGACACCAAGAAAAACAGGAGAAAAAGAGAGAGAGGCATTCTTTTCTGAAACCTTTAAAGTAAAAATTAGGAAACCAAATAGGAATGCATAAATTTTTATGCATGCCAAATTCTTTAGAACTTTATTAAAGCAAGAAGCAACATTTAAGAAAGGCAAAATGGAATTCAGAGTTAAAAACCTTCAATTAATTGCAATTTTGAGTTTATCTTTAATTCAACAGAAAAGCAAAGGAGGACCTCCCTCAAATAGAAGAAATCCTTAATCAGGTATATGTGGGAGTACGGGACATTCCTAAGTTCCAGGTAAGGCGAAAAATGCTTTGCCTGTTGAGCCTGTAAAATAAAAAAGGGGGGCCTACCAAATTAGAATAAAACGTATCCCTTAAAATTAGAAGATCAAAAAGGGAATATTGACAAATTTTAAAATATAGACTATTAATTGAATGTGAATCAGAATATAATACTCCTATCTGGACAGTAAAGAAATATGATGGGAAAAGTTGTAGCTTGGTTCACGATCTCAGGGCAATCAACAAAATTGCAGAGGATATTTGTCCAGTAGTAGTTCATTCATATGACTGACTGACTAAATAGAATAATAATCAGAAATGGTTTGCCATCCTGGATTTAAAGGACACTTTCTTCTGCTTACCATTGGCCAAAGAAAGACACAGTTATTGGCTTTCAAATGGGAAAATCCTGACAGAGAAAGGGAAACCCAATTAACTTGGACAGTATTACCTAAAGGGTTAAAAAAAACCAGTCCAGCAATTTTTGGAAATCAGCTAGCATGAAAACTAGAATCATGGAAGCCACCTACTCAAACGTGTCATTAGAAATGTGGGATGACCTGTTAATTGCTACAGAAACAAAGGAAGAATGTATCCAGTGGACAGTGGAATTGTTAAATTTTCTGGGACTGAATGGTTATCGGAGATTGAGAACAAAGGCCCAACTAACCCAAACCCAAGTTTCCTACCTAGGATATGAAAAAACAGGAGGACAGAGAGAACTTGGAACTGCTGGAAAAGAAGCCATTTGCAAGACTCCATGACCATCAAACGTCAAGGAGCTCCGGACATCCCTGGGAATGACTGGATGGTGCAGACTTTGGATCCATGATTATGGTGTTCTGGTAAGACCACTATATGAACTGTTGAAAGGAAACCCTCCCTCTTTAGAATGGACTGATAACAGCAGAGGGGATTTTTAGAAATTTAAAAACAGAGCTAATGAGAACTGCAGCTCTGTGACTCCTGGATGTGACTAAATCCTTTTGGCTATATTCCTGTGAAGAACAGGGATTCCTTGATCAGAAACTAGGACCCTGCAGAAGGGCAGTGGCCTATTTTTCAAAACAGCTGGATGAAGCGAGCAAAGGATGGCCCGGATGCCTAAGGGCTGTGGCAAAAGTCGTCCTAAATATTGAAGAGGCTCGCAAATTCACCTTGGGACAAAAAGATTACTGTACTAGTGTCCCATGTGGTATCAGCAGTCCTGGAGCAGAAAGGGGCCCACTGGTTATCTCCTTGATGTTTTTTTTAAATACCAGGCCACCATTGTGGAACAGGATGATATAGAAATTGTGGTCACTAACATCGTGAATCCAGCATCCTTTTGCAGGAACAATTGACAGAACCACTAACACACAACTGCTTGACCACCATAGAGACTGTATATTCGAGCTGACCAGACTTGAAAAGCAAACCTCTGGAAGATTCTGATTCTTGGTTTACTGATGGTAGTAGCTTCATGAAAAATGGTAAATGAAAGGCAGGATATGCCATTACCACCATTTCACAGGTAATAGAAGCTAAGCCTTCACCCTAAGCAATACCTCTGCCCAGAAGTCAGAAATAATAGCATTAATAAGAGCCCTGGTACTAGCTAAAGATAAAAGGATAAATATTTGGACTGATTCTAAATACGCATTCGGTGTGGTCCATGCACATGGTGCTATCTGGAAAGAATGTGGACCTTTGAAAATACAAGTGAAACAGATTAACCATGCTACAGAAATTCTACAATTACTGGAAGCTGTTCAGCTACCTGAAGAAGTAGCTGTTATGTATTGTAGAGGTCATCAGCAAGGTGACTCTCATCAGGAAACTGGAAATAATTTGGCTGATTTTGAAGCCAAACGAGCAGCTGAACTATTTCAAATCATGTCCTTAATCCCTGATGGCAAACTAACAATTGAAAAATCTAAACCTAGATATTCAAAAGAGGATAGAAAATTGATTGAGGATCTAAAGGGACAGGAAAATAAAGACGGTTGGGCTCAAATACCTGGTGGGCCAATTGTAATCCCCTATAACCAGCTCTGGATGTTAGTTAAGGAAAAACATAATAAAACTCATTGGGGTAGCAACTCTTTGCATAAATATTTAGACAAACAAATTGTAGGAAGGACTTGATACACCACAGTTCAATTAGTGACAAAACAATGTCAGCTATGTCTTACGAATAATCCTAAGACTGAAAACAGAAATCAAACTGGGACAACTGGGAGAGGAAGTTGTCCGAACAGCAGTGGCAAATAGATTTTTCTGAATTACCAAAAAAAAAGGGGGTTACCGGTATTTGTTGGTGTTAAAGAATACTTTTTCAGGCTGGCCAGAAGCATTCCCTTATAGAATAAATAACACAAAACAAGTGATTAAAATATTATTTAATGAGATAATAAGCTCATTTTGGGGTACCAGAGGCAATTTCTTCTGACCAAGGCTTGCACTTTAGTGCAAAATTATTATGAGAAATAAGCAAAAAATTAGAAATTGATTGGCAACTACATGTTCCATATAGGCCTCAGGCCAGTGGGCAAGTAGAAAAGATGAACCATCTGATTAAACAACAAATTAGTAAAATATGTCAGGAAACGAATTTATATTGGTACCAGGCATTACCACTGGCTCTATTAAGAATTCGAACTAAACCCCGGTCAAAAGAAGAGATTAGCCCATTTGAGATTTTGTATGGAAGACCATATCAGTCCCAGTTTAAAGGAGAGAGTCTTCAGGAAGTGGGAGAAGGCTATCTCCGACAGTTTCTGATCAATCTGGGAAAACAATTGGAGGAGATAAATAAGAGAATAATAGGGACAAGAGCAAGAGATTTGGATTATCCAATTCATCCTTTCAGGTCTGGAGACTGGGTTTATGTTAAGAATTTTTCAGGAGATCCTCTACAGGAGAAGTGGAGCGGACTGTACCAGATATTATTGACCACCTTTACAGCAGTGAAGACAAAAGAACAACCTGCTTGGATACGTTATTCAAGAATTAAGAAAGCACCAGAGCCAGAGAAGACATGGCGGATTGAACCTTCAGGACCTTTACATATGAAATTGCTTGGGACCAGAACTTATAGCTGAAATTAGTGCAGAATGTTACTAATGTTTTTCATCGTAGTGACTGTTGGGTGTGTGCACAGTTGCCTAAGTCAGGAGAAAGCCTGAATCTCCCATTAATTGGAGTTCCAATTCCTAACACTGTCTCATGGACAAAATTGTGGGTGAACGCTAGCAATCTTTATTCAAAGGAAGGTTTAAAATTTGGAATAGTTAATCCTAATACAGGTAATAAATATTATACCTGTGCACAAAGATGTATTACATCAGAAACCAGGGTAAGAAATTTTGCTTGTTTAAATGCCACAGATGTAGGTCACCATTCAAATTGCAATCATACTATTACTATAGACTATATTATAGTTCAATGGTGGCCCGTTCCTAAAGGGAAAGGATGGTACTGGTTATGTGGAAAAAATGCTTATAAGGCTCTACCCCTCAACTGGAAGGGGGCATGCACCTTAGGTGCTGTAATACCCAATTTTACTATTATCGACAGGTATCCTTCTGGGACCTGGATTAGAAGTTTTGCTAAACGGATTAAGAGAGGGTTTAACCCTATTTTTGAACGGCACACCGCATTTCATAGTTTTGTAAGAGGGCTAATTCCATCTTTGGGAGTAAGTGAATTGGAGAAGGCAATTGTAAATATCTCAGCAACTATAGAGGAAATGGAAAGCAAAAACATTGATATAATCCAGGCACAAAACCAAGAGATAACCAGCCTGTCTAAAGTAGTATTACAAAACCGATTGGCTCTAGACATGTTATTGGCATCACAAGTTCGTTCCATAATCAATGAAACCTGTTGTTCCTATATAGACCAAAGTGGCAGAATTGAAACAGATCTGAGGAAATTTGGAAACAAACTAAGATATTTCATGAAATGGCCATGGATTACACCTCCTGGGGTTTTGAAGAAATATGGAAAAAGTTCACTTCATGGTTACCCAATCTGTCCTGGTTGAGGCAACTAGTTGCAGGAATATTGGTGTTAATTGTTCTAATATTGATTACTTGTGGTATGATACAATCACAGTATGTTAGAGATTGGAAGGGACCTCAAAAGATCATCTAGTCCATCTGCGGAGCAGGAACACCTATATAAGGTTACACAGGAACGTGTCCAGGCGGGTTTTGAATGCTCCCTCAAGGATGGAGATTCCACAACCTCCCTGGGCAGCATGTTCCAGTGTTCCTTACTTCACTGAGAAGAAGTCTCCTCCCAGGTTCAAGCGGAACCCCTTGTGCTCCAACTTGTACCCATTACCCCTTGTCCTTTCATTGTTTGCCACTGAGAAGAGCCTGGCTCCATCCTCGTGACACTCCCCCTTTATATATTTATATACACTAATAAGGTCACCCCTCAATCTCCTCCAAACTATAGAGACCCAGCTCCCTCAGTCTTTCCTCATAAGGGAGATGCTCCACTCCCTTAATCATCTTAGTTGCCCTGCGCTGGACTCTCTCCAGCAGGTCCCTGTCCTTCTTAAACTGAGGGGCCCAGAACTGGACACAATATTCCAGATGAGGTCTCACCAGGGCAGAGTAGAGGGGAAGGAGGACCTCTCGACCTACTTAACCACCCCCCCCAGAACACACCCCAGGATGCCATTGCCTTCTTGGCCACAAGGGCACAGTGTCGGCTCATGGTCACCCGTGCTTCCACCAGGACCCCCAGGTCCCTCTCCCCACACTGCTCTCTAACAGGCTGTTCCCCAACCTATACTGGAACCTGGGGTTGTTCCTGCCCAGATGCAGGACTCTACACTTTCCCTTGTTATATTTCATCAAGTTATTCCCCCGCCCAGCTTTCCAGCCTGTCCAGGTCCCTCTGGGATGCAGCAGCAGCCTTCTGGCGTGTGACTATCTCTCCCAGCTTAGTGTCATCAGCAAACTTGCTGATAGTACACTCATTTCTCTATCTAAATCGTTGATGAATATATTAAATAATACTTGTCCATATCTTGGTCCCTTGAGGCACTCCCCTAGATACAGGCCTCCAACTAAACTCCGCCCCACAGACTACAACTTCTTTGCTTCTCTCCTTCAGCCAGTTCACAGTCCACCTCACTACCCGATCATCCAGACCACACTTCCTCAATTTAGCCGCAAGGATGCTGTGGGAGACCGTGTCAAACGCTTTGCTGAAGTCAAGGTACACCACATCCACCGCTCTACCATCATCCATCCACCGTGTTATTTCCTCATAAAAGCCTACGAGATTGGTCAAGCACGACTTCCCCTTGGTGAAGCCATGTTGACTGCCCCTCATAACCCTCTTATCCTTGATATGCCTTAAGATGGCACCAAGGATAAGGTGTTCCATCACTTGCCCAGGAATGGAGGTGAGGCTGACTGGTCTAAGATGCTCCGGGTCCTCCTTTTTGCCCTTTTTGAAGACAGGAGTGACATTTGCTTTCCTCCAGTCCTCAGGCACCTCTCCCATTTCCCAAGACTTGGTAAGCCATGGAGAGCGGTCTAGCAATGACCTCCGCCAGTTCCCTCAGCACCCGCGGGTGCATCCCATCTGGACCCATGGATTTATGGATATCCAGATTGCTCAACTGGTCTTTAACCCATTCCTCATCGACTAAGGGTATACTGCTCCGTTGACCTATCTTCATCCGAGGTCTCAGCGGTACAGGGCTCTTCAGGACTGCCTCCGGCAGAATAGACAGAGACAAAGAAGGCATTCAGTAACTCTGCCATCTCTGTATCTTCTGTCACCAGGGCACCCGTCCCGTTCATCAGCGGGCCTACATTGCCTCTGGTGTTAGTTTTACCTGCCATGCATTTGAAAAAGCTCTTTCTGCTGTCCTTGACCCCTCGCGAAAGCTTTAATTCCAAGGAGGCCTTAGTCATCCTAGCAGCTTTCCTACATCCTCTAGCAGCAGCCTTATATTCTTCCCAACTGGCCAGCCCTTCCTTCCATGACCTGTAAACTCTCCTCTTCCACTTGAGCATACCGAGCAATTCCCTATTTAGCCACGCAGGTCTCCTGGCCCTCTTCCTTGACTTCCTATGTGTCGGGATGCTCCAATTCTTGAGCTCGGAAAAAGCAGTCCTTGAACGTGACGAACTATCTTGGGCCCCTTTCCCTTCAAGCAGCCTAGCCCATGGGATTACCCCTAGCAATTGCTTGAAGAGGCCAAAGTTTGCCCTGCTAAAGTCCAGGGTTGCGATTCTACTTGCTAATCTACTGACCCTACCACACAAGATCCTGAATTCTACCATCTCGTGGTCGCTGCAACCAAGGCAGCCCTCAACCTTCACTCCTTCAACCAGACCCTCCTTGTTAGTGAGGATGAGATCCAGCAGCACACCTCTCCTGGTTGGCTCATCCACCATTTGCATAAGGAAGTTATCATCCATACACTGGAGGATCCTCCTGGACTGCGGCTGGGTTGCCGAGTAGTCCTTCCAGCAAACATCAG
The DNA here is from genome assembly GCF_033783945.1 of Neopsephotus bourkii. Taxonomy (NCBI): domain Eukaryota; kingdom Metazoa; phylum Chordata; class Aves; order Psittaciformes; family Psittacidae; genus Neopsephotus; species Neopsephotus bourkii. The sequence goes on along the minus strand of NW_026902169.1, from coordinate 74,271 downwards.
GGAAGTTAAAATCCCCCACTCCAATCAGTCAATCTGGTGTGATCTTGAGGCGCCCTCAGCTGCCTGTAGAAGGCCTCGTCAATTTCCTCACCCTGATCCGGTGACTGGGAACAGACCCCCACAACAGTATCGCCCCTGCCAGCCTGCCCCTTAATTCTACCCACAGACTCTCGGCTTCGTGACCATCTGTCCCCGGACAGAACTCAACGCATTGTAGCTCTCGCGCATAAAGAAAAACCCCACCACCCCACCTGGCTGGCCTGTCTTTCCTGAAGGACATAGCCCTCCATGACTATATTCCAGTCATGTGAGCTGTCCCACCACGTCTCTGTAATTGCCACCAGATGAGAATCTCCCGACTTAACACAGGTTTCTAGCTCCTCCTGCTTATTTCCCATGCTGCGCGCATTGGCGTACAGACATTTCAGGAAGCGAGCCGAGCACACCGATTTCACCCTAGGATTATAGGAGGCCTCCCAGTCTTCATCAATTCTGGAGCGCTGTCCCACTGAGTCAAGCCCAGCTACAACCCCATCCCCCTTCGAATCTAGTTTGGTAAAGCTCTCCAAATGAGCCCTGCTAATTTTGGCCCCAGCATCCTTTTACCTCTGTGCGATAAACCTTTCCCACATGCCAGTGTCCAGGCCGGTGCCTATAAAAACAGCCGTTATCAAAGAATCCAAAGCCCTGCCTGGAGCACCAGCCTCGAAGCCAATCGTTTATGGACTGCATTTTCCCATTCAGTCCCACATCATCAACAGAAGATGGAAGGAGTGAAGAGAAGATCACCTGAGCCCCAGAGTCTTTCACCATCCGCCCCAAGGCCCTGTAGTCTTTCTTTATCTCCCTCAGACTGCGGGAAGCAACTTCCCCTTCACCCTGTTGGAAGACCAGCAGCGGGTAGTAGTCTGTCGGGCGCACCCGGTTGGGGCATACTGGTGATATCCCTAATCCCGGGCTCCAGGCAGACTACACACTTCCCTATGATGAGGGTCAACTCTGCATATCGGCTCCTGTTCCTTTCAGAATGGAATCACCTACTACAATGACCCTTCTTTCTTTCTTACCAGAGGCAAAGTCTTGAGGTGCGAAGTTGACCGTTCTTCTTCTATGTGGCCTTGTAGGCGGGCCTTGCACCACATCCTCACCTACCTCTCCTTCCAGATCCAGAGCCTCAAACCTATTACAGAGGGACACCTGGGGAGCGGGGCAGGAAGGGAGGATGCTTGCCCACGACGCCGAACCGAAACTCGCTTCCAACCCTCCTCATCTTTTCTTAGTCCTGACCTCTGGGCGACAGCTACAGGGCAGGGGCTGTCTCAGGCCATCCCCCTCTGTCTAAGAGGGCAGCCCTCATCCCCTTTTAGGGGGTATCTCCGTCAAATTTGTCCAACTGGCATGCCAGGGAGTTACTCCACCAGTCGATCTCCCTTCACACTCCCTTGACGGTCCTCAGCATCTCAACCTCCTCCTTAAGTTTTGCCACCAAGCTAAGGAATCTTCCACCTGCTCACACCTCACACAGGTGGAATGCTGTCCTCCTTCCCCCGCAGCAGCAGGCTCTGGCATCCCCTGCATCCAATAGCCTGAACAGCCACGGTTAGGGCCGGGGTCTCTGTCTGAGTTGCTACAGCCCTCTTACTGCTAGCTCTCTTTCTGGAGACGGCCATATTGGTCAGCACAAAGACCTACCTGTTCTTCCCTGCACCTGGTGGCAGCCACGTGTCGCTGCCCTCTCAAAGGCTTTTTCAAGTCAAGGGGCAGGGAGTGGTCGCCGTTCGCCGTGGGAACGCCCCGCCAGATGTCAGCCGCTCTTTCGCAAGGGCTGCTGGAACTTCGGGAATCCGGAAGTGTTGGCTAACGCGGGGAATCGCGGCGGCTCTGCTTATTCCCCTCTGATTTTCCTGATCTCGGTAGAAGCTCGCAGTTGCTGTAGCGTGCCGGCTGCGGCTCTAGCTAGGCTAGCTCCAATAAGATGACTCAATGTTCAGTGTTCCCTCTGGTGTTGTAAACGATCTATGATAAATTATGAAGACTGGAAAAGGAATGAAATTAAGCACCAAGTAGAAACGGGAAACTATTTCAAAAAGACTTTTGATGGTAATGGTAATATATAGAAAAGAGAGTTGCAAAAGAATTTGCAAAAGGATAGAAAAAGGGGGGAATTTGAGACGGGGGGGCACAAAATTACAAGATGGGATATAGAAATCTTTAGAAGTAGCTTTAAGTAATGTTAAGTTTGACGGCTTTGTAACAGTAGCAATGGAAAATTACTGAGGTGCAGGATACATAGAGACAAATATATAGAGAGAGTGCAGCTAGAGAACATACTGAGAATACTCGTAAGATAAATCGTTATAGTTGACATAGCTTTAAGAAAAAACAGCCTAGAAAACCAGGACACAGGGATAAGGGCTATCTGGGAACTGCAGGTGTCCAGGATGAGCTACAGTTAAGCTAACTGATAAGTAGGAGGATGGGAGGATTATTATGTCTCTGGTGCTAACAAACCAATTAAACTGGTATGAGCATCTACTGCGCGTGCTTCAAAGGCTGCCAGAAGTGATGAAGATTGTTCGAAGAAGTAAACGACCCTCAGAGACCACCACCACACTTCTGTACGCATGCAGAGAACTCTCTGGAAAATGATGTAATCCATACGTAGCCTCATGAATATGTATGTATGCCCAGGGACTATATAAGGATGGCTTGTATAGCAATACGGGGACATACGTTAGGAGGAGTTATCCCCCGTGTCTCCTGGCACCGCAATAAAGAATACCTGCTTGTCAACATGAAAACTTTGTTGCCAAGTTTGTTCCTGGAGTTTTCTCCGAATCAGGCCCCACTCCCGCTTGGTGCCCAGGACCACTCTCCCAGGCCGCTTCAGCAGCCGCTGGCTCCCGCAGCCGCTCCCCCTCGGCTTCCCAGAGCCTCACGCAGATGGAGGCGAGGGCAAGGGCCAGGACGGTGAAGAGCAGCCGGACGGCCAGGTACCAGTCCACGGCCACGTCTGTCCCACCCTGCTGCTGGAGCCCGTCCATATTACAAGGCATTGCCATAAAGTACAGTGAGACAGGAACCTTAGCCCAAGCCCCACACTTGATGAACACTAACACAGCAAATACCGGCTCTAAGTAAGTTACAACATTCTGAAGCTGTGAGATCAAGAGGAACAACTCTGAGAGCCAATAAATCAGCATTGTGATGAGTGACTATTAATCCGGTCTGATCTGTTGTTATCTCAACCCCTTTGAGCCCCACGTTGGGCGCCAAAGAAAAGAACTGTCGTGGTTTAACCCCAGACAGACAGCTTTTCACTCACTCCCCCCCTTCTTGCCCTCCCCCTACTCCTGGAGGGATGGAGAGGAGAATCAGAAAGAATGCAACTCCCACAGGTTGAGATAAGAACAGTTTAGTAACTAAGGTATAACACAAATCACTACTGCTACCACCTATAATAGTAATGATAAAGGAAATAACAAGGAAAGAGAGTACAACACCTCATCACCAGGCGACCGATAACTCGTCCCCCCCAGCCCGACCAAGCACCGACTAATACCTCCTCCAACCCTGCAGTCCTAGCCCTTCTGGGTAACTCTCCGTTACCTCCAAGGCATGACGTGCTGTGGTATGGAATACCTCTTTGGCTAGCTTGGGTCAGGTGTCCTGTCTCTGCTTCCTCCCGGCTTCCCCTCCTCCCTGGCAGAGCATGAGGCTCACAAAGTCCTTGGCCAAACCAAAACATCAGTTTTATCAGCTCTGTTCCCAGCCCGAAAGTCAAAACACAGCACTGCACCAGCTACCAAGAAAGAGAAAAATGACTGCTACTGCTAAACCCAGGACAACTGTTCTTATCTCAACCCTTGGGAGTTACATTCTTTTGATTTTCCTCCCTATTCCTCTGGGAGAGGGGGAAGGAAGAAGGGGGGAAGTGAATGAGCGGCTGCTTAGTTCGGAGTTACCAGCTGGGCTTAAACCACTAAGCCATGTCTCTCCAGTTTAGAGACAAGGATGTCATGCGGGACACTGTCAAATGCTTTGAACAAGTCCAGGTAGATGATGTCAGCTGCTCTGCCCCTATCTATCAGTTCTGTAGCCCCATCATAGAAGGCCTCCAAATTGGTCAGGCAAGATTTCCCCTTAGTGAAGCCATGCTGGCTGTCACCAACTACCTCATTGTTTTTCATGTGCCTTAGCATGCTTTCCAGGAGAATCTGCTCCAAGATTATGCTAGAAACAGAGGTGCGACTGACTGGTCTGTAGATCCCTGGGTCTTCCATTTTCCCCTTCTTGAAAACGGGGGTTATATTTCTCTTTTTCCAGTCATCAGGAACTTCACCTGACTGCCATGATTTTTCAAATATGATGGACAGTGGCTTAGCAACTTCATTTGCCAGCTCCTTCAGGACCCACAGATGGATTTTATCGGGTCCCACGAACTTGTGCACATTCAGGTTCTTAAGATGATCTCAAACCTGTTCCTCTCCTACCGTGGGCCTAAGGTCTTCATTTTCACACTCCCTGCATCTGTCTTCCAAGGTTTTAGTGGCGGCATCAGATCACTTGCCACTGAAGACTGAGGCATCTTCTTTGGGCAACCCATCCCAATGCCTCACCTCCCTCACAGTAAAGAACTTCTTCCTTTATATCTAACCTCAGCTTCCCCTGTTTATGTTTGAACCCATTACCCCTTGTCCTATCACTACAGTCGCTGATGAAGAGCCCCTCTCTGGCATCCAATTATAAACATCCATCAGAACATCGAAGAAGTAGCATAGAGCAGGCACCATGCCCACTGTGATCCTACATCCAGGATGCATTCAAGTAGCAGCCACTCTAGGAAACACCACGGTAACAGTAGAACACCAACCAAAATTAGTACAGAGGAACAGGCCAGGAGACAGCCTCCACGGCTATTCTCCCCTTGCATCTGGCAGCTTCAGCAGGTAGAAGCGCTGGTCGAGCTGCCGGGCTTTCTCCTCGTCTGCTCCACTGAAGCCGCTCTAAGCACCGTCGTACAGTTAGTAGTGGATGCCACCCAGATCGGGGAGGCTGCTGTAGCCGCCGGCAAGCCGCAGGACACGAAGCCGCAGACCAGGATCAGCACGGCGAGCAGCGCTTCCACCATCTGGCAGCAAGCTGGAGAGAAAGGGCTAGCGTGGCCCGGCGACCGGGAATGGGCTGCTCCAGGGACTGGAAAGGAAGCGGCTACCGCGGCCCCCTCCTGCTCACCTCTGCCTGTGGATCCCGAGCGGTGGCGGCGCGGCTGCTCGGCGGCCTCTCTGGCACCGCTCCGGGCACGACGCTGAGACGGCAGCGGTGCTCCTGGGCCCTCACTCCGACTGCCCACCCCGTCCCGTCCACCCGTCCGGGCCCCTCAGCCACCTGCGCGTCCCGATCCCTCCCCCCGCGGTCCCTGTCCCGGTCACCCACTCGTCCCATCCCGTCTCCGCCCGTCCCCTCCTCACCGCCTGCCCGCCCAGGCGCGTCCCGCCCGCGGGGCGTGGCGGATGCTCCGCTCCGCCATGACCCGGCATGGCCCCACTCCGCGGAGGCCCTCAGCGGCGTGGGTGGGGTGAGTTGCGGTCTCTCAACCCGGGCTCTCCTGAGGGCACCATACAGCTCCGTCCCGACCCGCCTGAGGAAAGATGTGCAAAGGGCTGGCCAGAGCCGCTCCCTTAGCACCTGCACGCCGCCCGCGGGTAAGCCCGATCCCGCTCCACTCGATCCCGCTCCGCCCCCGCGGCGGAAGTGCCCTGGAGGTCCCCACGCATGGATAACAAGTGCTTGTTTGTATCTGTTGGAAGTTGAGCACTGGCTGCGTTTTCACTAGGGTGTTTTTTTCCGGCGCTGTGAGTTTTGGTGCAAGCTTTGGGGTGCCTCGGTGTGAAATACGAGCTCACTCCTCTAAACGAGATAACAGGGTTTTATTGAGGGATAAAATCAATAAAGCAAAAGCAACAGCACTGGGCGTGTGACCGTAGCCAGAGGCGCACTGATGGGCATTTGTTACAGGCTTATATACTTTCACTATTGCATTAGTCATATACATATTCATAATTCCTGCATATAGGCAGGGAATATTATAACTAGCTCAAGGAACTTATAAGTTTCCTCCTTTTGGCATCTGCACACTGCTCTCCGGTGATTGTAGGCAGGGGTCTTGAGGATGGAGTAAGCAGTCTTCCTCATACAGGCAGGGGTCTTCAAGATGAAGTAAGAAGTCTTTCTCATGGTGTACTTTTCACCTTTGGACTGGCCAGAGGGCAAAGATTTTGGAATGTCACCAGAGGAGGAGATGAAGCGTGCTGAAGAGGCCCCATCATATAATAAACTGTCAGAAAGTGAAAAGCAGTATGCCTTGTTTACTGATGGGTCCTGCTGTTTTGTGAGAAAGCATCGGAGATGGAAGGCAGCTGCATGGAGTCCCCGACAACATGTTGCAGAAACTGCTGAAGGAGAGGGTGAATTGAGTCAGTTTGCCGAGGTGAAAGCCATCCAGCTGGCCTTGTGCATTGCTGAAGGAGAAAAGTGGCCAGTGCTTTATACTGACCCATGGATAGCGGCAAATGCCCTGTGGGGGTGGTTGTAGCAATGGAGGTAGAGCAACTGGCTATGCAGAGGGAAACCCATCTGGGCTGCTGCACTGTGGCAAGATGTCGCTGCCCGGGTGCAGAACCTGGTGGTGAAGGTACGTCATGTAGATGCCCATGTACCCAAGAGTCGGGCCACTGAGGAACACCAGAACAACCAACAAGTGGATAAAGCTGCTAAGATTGAAGTGACTTAGATGGACTTAGATTGGCAACATAAGCGTTATAAATAGTGGCTCAAATAAATTGACTAGAGCCAGGCCAATGAATCAAATCAGTTTACTGAGCAAGTGACAGCAAGCAAAACAGCGCTGGGCTGCTGGGGAGCTCCCACAGTGATCTGAATGAATCAAGGGGTCCCTCCGAGAAAAACTCCTGAGGGCCCTAGGGAGCCCTGTCCTCAGCAGGTCCTGCAGCCGAGCAGAGAGGGTCCCATCTGGGGTGCCAAATTGATTCGGAGAAAACTCCAGGAACTCGTCAACAAAGTTTAAGTTGACAAGCAGGTATTCTTTATTGCGGTGCTGAGAGACATAGGGATAGCTCCTCCAAGCGTGCCTCTGTATTGCCATGCAGGCCATCCTCATATTACATCATTTTACAGAAAGTTTCCAGCATGCATACAGCGATGTGGTGGTCTTTAAGGGTCGTTTACATTTCCCAACAAGCTTAATTAACATTACAGACAGCAATCATCCTGCCCTTTTACTTATCAGTTAGTTTAACTGCTCCCATCCTGGACATCAGCTAGTCTGGGATACTCCCCAGTAGATGTTTACACCAGCTTAATGGATTTATTAACACCAAACATAGCAATCATCCTGTATTTTTATTTTACTCCTGGTGCAACTGCAGGGAGGGGAGGATGGGGGAGCCGATGGAGAAGGATCGGGTGGTATCGGTGGGTACGTGCCCTCCCGATCACCTCGAGTCCCACTCTTGATAAGGGGATGGTAAATTATTTAAAGGCTCCCATGATTATTTATTTAGTTTATTCACCTTCCCTTTCTTTTCTTTTAAGGGAAATAACGAAACTGTTACAGACGACCCTTTCCATATTGCAGCATAATCACTCTCCTCTTGATTGAAAGGTTCCTTGCCATTTACATATAGATTTAAAGCCTGACAAATCCAATCATCAAAAGACCCAAATATTGGCCAATATAAATGATCAGGCCGAATTTCCTCTTTGGTCCACACTTCCATACAGTAATGGACCATTTTTTATTTATTTTTTTTATTTATTTTTTCCTTACCCCGCCTAGAAGGGGTAGTCATCATAATATTTAATCATCAATCCCAACGGACTATCCAGCGGTATCATTGTTGTCATTGGTGGTAGCGGTGGTGATTCGTATTGTACATTAGTTGCTGGACGGTTCTTATCTCAGCCCGTGGGAGTTGCATTCTTTCGATTCTCCTCCCCATCCCTCTGGGAGCGGGGAAGGGGGGGGACTAACGTGGGCCTCGATTGCTTCCAGCCTGGCACCACTCACTGGGAGTAAGTGCACAAGTTGTCTGGCTGGGGTTAAACCACAACAGTTATTTTTGGCACCCAATGTGGGGCACGAAGGGGTTGAGATAACAACAGATCTGACCAGATTAATAGTCACTCGTCACAATGCTGATTTATTGGCTCTCAAAGTTGTTCCTCTTGTCTCACAGTCTCAGGATATCGTACCTTACTTCCATCTGGTATTTGCTGTATTAGTGTTTTTCAAGTGTGGGGCTTGGGCTAAAGTTTTTGTCTCATTGTACTTTATGTTAATGACTTGTAATACAATAGAATCATTGATCATGAAACTTTTCTCGTTTATGTTCCCAGTATGGTCACCACCTTTATACTTTGGGAGGTATATAATAGAAGTGCTTAGCAATTGCACATCTTTTTGTCCTTCTTGGGTGGTCAACCTGTGAAGGAGACATTCTTTTACCCTCCCAGTCCTCCCCCCAGAGCATTTACAGCATCATTTGAGAGTTTTGAATGGCCTCTTAATGCTGTTGAGACTTGTTTGCTGATTGTGATGGGGATCACCATGTTGGCACGTATACAGAGTGTATTTTGCCCACAACTATTTCGTCTGTTTTCAAAAGTTAAGCAGAGTCAGGTTTGGGTCTTGTCTGGGGTTAAACGATGAAGTAGGAGGACCAAGAGATTTTCTCTGAGGCTGGACAGCCATGAGTGGCAGGGTGTGTGGGACAGTATGGGCAAGTATCTAGGTCAGTGGGCCCCTCCAGTACTTTGGAATTTCACCACCGAACAACTGCAAAATCCAGAAGAATTAGTAAAACACTTAAATGAGGTGTGTGGTCATTCTGGCCATTACCAGAGACGGATAAATCATGGCAACGTGCTGGGGCTTGGCCTATGCTTACAGGGCCATGTTCAATGCTTTCCAGCACCTTCAAAAGGAAAAAAATGTCGCTGGGTCTGAGGGCAAAGCAACAGTCAGTACAGTTACTCCAGCTCCAAGTACAGCAGCTACACCACCCCCAGCAACAAATACAGTTGCTACTCAAACTTTGGCTGCAATGAAGAGCACAGCTACCCCAGCGGCAAGTACAGCAGCTACTCAAACTTCGACTGCAACAGACAGCGCAGCTATCCCAGCTCCAAGCACAGCAACCACACCACCCCCAGCAGCAAGTACAGTCGCTACTCAAACCACAGTGATAATCACTGCAACTAAACCAGAGGACCAATTCGTACCAATTTCGGTTGCCCCTGTACACAAGAGAAAAAGCAAAAAGGAGGCAGGAAGGTTAAAGCAAGATGAAGAAACAATGTATCCACTACTCGATCCAGAACCTGATCAGGAGTCATCATCACATGATGAAGAAGAAGGAGAGGTGACTTCTCGACTTCGGACCTCAACCGAGCTACGGAATATGCGAAAAGATTTTACCCGTCAACCAGGGGAGCACATCATCACCTGGTTGCTCCGATGCTGGGACAATGGGGCCGATGGTCACGAACTAGAAGGTACAGAAGCCAAGCAGCTGGGATCACTTGCTAGAGAAGGGGGAATTGACAAAGCAATTGCAAGAGAGAAAAAGTCCCTCAGTCTTTGGAGGCGGCTCTTGGCAGCTGTGAAAGAAAGGTTTCCATACAAGGATGATGTTATGAGTCGTTCGGCCAAGTGGACTACTATAGACAAAGGCATCCAGTCTCTGAGAGAATCAGCCATCATAGAGATGATCTATCACATCAAGCCGAATAACGAGTCCGACTCGGCAGCCCCCCTGTCCTTCCGGGTATCTCCCAGTTCCCCCCTGGGCATGATGTGCTGTGGTATGGAATACCTCTTTGGTCAGTTTGGGTCAGGTGTCCTGTCTCTGCTTCCTCCCGGCTTCCCCTCCTCCCTGGCAGAGCATGAGGCTCACAAAGTCCTTGGCCAAACCAAAACATCATTTTTATCAACTTTGTTCCTAGCCCGAAAGTCAAAACACAGCACTGCACCAGCTACCAAGAAGGAGAAAAAATGACTGCTACTGCTAAACCCAGGACAGGCAGAAATTTGGACAATAAGCCAGTTCTAGTTCCATGCATGCTATTTGACATCCCAGGGAAACAAGAACAACCAGAACTTGGACACACCAGCTGCTACAATTCCATTTGTGTTAAAGTGCAAAGAAACTGGCAACAACTCCTGTTAACTTTCTTGCAGCACTAACACCTTTTACAAGGTTAAAACTTCTTAGCAACACTTGAAGATTTTCTCTTGGGACCAACAGAATATTCACCTGTGTTTGGATCTGCTGTTGTAACATGTTGTTGTCTATTGCCAAGAGAACTGCATATGTAAGTACACATGTAAATAGAATACTCTGAAGTGGGAAACTAAACTGCAAGCTGTGTATCTTAGCCAGAATGCAGCTCACACACTGCAGGAATCACATTAGACCTCCTTGTGTGAAATGCTATTCTTGCAAAACAGCTCTTGACCTCTCCCTGTTAAGAAGGAAGCAGAGCACAAATGTGGAGTGCAGTAGTACTGCATCCATAGCTGTAGGCATGTTTGCCATTTTCTTACTAGTAGTTATTAATGGAGCTGACTGTCTTTCAGTTACTGCATCCACACCAGCTGATCTATCTCACTACATGCTTCTAGCTTCCTCCCACCTTCTCTAATTATCTCATGACCTTGAGAACATACTCATAATCACAGGGAGGTTGAAAAATTAAGTTGGCAGGTGTCGTGGTTTAAGCCCAGCCAGCAACCCAGAACCATGCAGCCATTCACTCACTCCCCCCTCTTCCTCTCCCTGCTCCGGGAGGGATGGGGAGGAGAATGAAAACAATGCAATTCCCACGGGTTGAGATAAGAACAGTCCAGTAACTAAGGTATAATACAAAACCGTTACTGCTGCAACCAATAATAATAATGATAAGGGAAATAACAAGGGAAGAGAATACAACTGCTCACCACCCACTGACCCATACCCAGTCTGACCTGCAGTGATCTAGCTCTTCCGGGTAACTGCCCCCAGTTTATATACTGGGCATGACGTGCTGTGGTATGGGATACCTCTTCTGTTAGTTTGGGTCAGGTGTCCTGTCTCTGCTTCCTCCCGACTCCCCCTCCTCCCTGGCAGAGCATGAGGCTCAGAAAGTCCTTGGTCAGAGTAAACATTACTTAGCAACAACTAAAAACATCTGTTTTATCAGCGTTGTTCCCAGGCTGAAAGTCAAAACCACAGCACTGCACCAGCTACTAAGACTGAGAAAAATGACTGGTACTGCTGAACCCAGGGCAGTTAGAGCGCCAGAACTTCCTGGATGGAGAACACTGGCCATATGTTCTGCCTCTTGGTTTCACTCCTATTTCTCTCATGCTGCACAGTCATATTCACTTTCCATTTGTCATCTGGCTAGGCAGTCTCTCCCTTGCTATGCAGCAGGTTCTTTATTTCTTTGATGGACACCTTTGCCTCCAGGTCAGTCCATCCACATTACTGCAAGCGAAACAGATTTGACAGCAGATCTGGCCATTTGTATTCCCCAGCTTCTGTCTCCCTTCACCAGCACTGCTCCAGTTGCCTCCTCAGTCTGTCTGTATAGCAGTTTGGCTAGCTTAAGGCCTCTTACTGAGCACATTTCTTCCCGCCTTCCCTAAGAAACCTCACTATCACAGCTGCCATTCTATTTTGTCCTAATACATGTTAGTTTAACTACAGTATTCTGTAGCCATTACCACTTACTGTTCACCTCCACAGTGCATAATGCGTTCTTCTACCAGTCAGAGCACTTGCCAGCACCTTGTTGAACCATTCTGAGTTTACTTTGGATCATACAGTTGTGACCCATTTAATTTTTGGTATATACAAGCTAGAAATGAACACCAGAAGGGCTGTGTTTTGGGTTGATGATATTTTCTACCCTGTTAAATGTTTCTCCAGCTGTGCTAAAGTCTCCTGTTACAAATGTCCAACATCTCCAAGACATTGTATAAAGCCAGCAAGGAGCTCTGCTGGCTGCCTGAGCTGTACTGAGCAGGAAGGCAGAAGGGATACACAAACACAATGATCTGCACTCTATATTGGCAATTTAACCGTTAGCAAAATGTAAGACTAGACAGTGTATTACCCCCCCAGCTTATGTCACCTTCTTAAGTACCCCTTTACAGTAGATTCGAGGTCCTGATACTTCAGGATCAGGAAAGTGGGGAAGATGATGATGATGATAAGGGATCATGCAGGTTAGAAGAGTTCCCACAGAAAAGTTGGAGAATACCTTGTTTTTATGACCAGCTGTACTAGAAAAAAAGAGTGGGGGTGATTGGTGATTCCACCCGAAGGGGAGCACCTGTACTCTATTTTTTTTCTCTATGTATCATGCACCTCAGTAATTTTCCATTGCTACTGTTACAAAGCCATCAAGCTTAACATTACTTAAAACTACTTATAAAGGTTTCTATATCCCATTTTGTGATTTTGTGCCCCTTTGTCTCAAATTCCCCCCTTTTTCTGTCCTTTTGCAAATTCTTTTGCAACATTTTATATATTACCATTACCACCAAAAGTCTTTTTGAAATAATATCCCGTTTCTACCTGGTGCTTAGTTTCATTCCGTTTCCATTCTTCGTAATTTATCATAGACCGTTTACAACACCAGAGGGAACATTGTATCATACCACAAGTAATCAATATTAAAATAATTAACACCAATATTCCTGCAACCAGTTGCCTCAACCAGGAGAGATTGGGTAACCATGAAGTTAACTTTTTCCATGTTTCTTCAAAGCCCCAGGAGGTGCCATCCATGGCCATTTCACGAAATATCTTAGTTTGTTTCCAAATTTCCTCTAGATCTGTTTCAATTCCACCACTTTAGTCTGTATAGGAACTACAGCTTTCATTGATTATGGAAGAAACCCCTCTTTGTGATGCCAGTAACATGTCTAGAGCCATTCAGTTTTGTAATATCACCTTAGATAGGCTAGTTATCTCTTGTTCTGCCTGGATTATATCGATGTTTTTACTTTCCGTTTCCTCTATGGTTGCCGAGATATTTACAATTGCCTTCTCTAATTCACTTACTGCCAAAGATGGAATTAGCCCTTTTACAAAACTGTGAAATGAGTTGTGCTGTTGAATAATAGGGTTAAACCCTCAATTAATTCGTTCAGCAAAACTTCTAATCCAGGTCCTGGAAGGGTACATGTTGATAATAGTAAAATTGGGTATTACAGCACCTAAGGTGCATGCCCCCTTCCAGTTGGGGGTAGAATCTTATAAGCATTTTTCCACATAACCAATACCATCCTTTCCCTTTAGGAACGGGCCATCACTGAACTACGATACCATCTATGTTAATTGTTAATTGTATGATTGTAATTTGAATGGTGACCTACATCTGTGGCATTTAAACAAGCCTGATCTCCTACTCTGGTTTCTGATGTAATACCCCTTTGTGCACAGGTGTAGTATTTATTACCTGGGTTAGGATTAACTATTTCAAATGTTAACCTTTCCTTCGAATACAGATCGCTAGTGTTCACCCACAAATTTGTCCATGAGACAGTGTTAGGAATTGGAACTAATGGGAGATCCAGGCTTTCTCCTGATTTAGGCAACTGTGCACACACCCAACAGTCATTATGATGAAAATATTAGTAACATTCTGCACTAATTTCAGGTATAAGTTCTGGTGCCAAGCTTGTGCGCCAGTTATCATATGAGTCCAAATTATGACCGACACAATTTCATACGCAAGGGTACTGAAGGTTCGATCCACCCTGTCTTCTCTGGCTCTGGTGCTTTCTTTATTCTTGAATAATGTGCCCAAGCAGGTTGTTACTTTATCTTCACTGCTGTAAAGGTGATCAATAATATCTGGTACAGTCCGCTCCACTTCTCCTGTAGAGGATCTCCTGAAAAATTCTTAACATAAACCCAGTCTCCAGATCTGAAAGGGTGAATTGGATAATCCAAACCTCTTGCTCTTTTCCCTATTATCTCCTCCAATTGTTTTTCCAGATTGATCAGAAACTGTTGGAGATAGCCTTCTCCCACTTCCTGAAGACTTTCTCCTTTAAACTGGGACTGATACGGTCTTCCATACAAAATCTCAAATGGGCTAACCTCTTCTTTTGACCGGGGTCTAGTTCGAATTCTTAATAAAGCCAGTGGTAATGCCTGGTACCAATATAAATTTGTTTCCTGACATATTTTACTAATTTGTTGTTTAATCAGATGGTTCATCTTTTCTACTTGCTCACTGGCCTAAGGCCTATATGGAACATGCAGTTGCCAATCAGTTTCTAATTTTTTCCTAATTTCTTGTAACAATTTTGCACTAAAGTGTGAGTCTCGGTCAGAAGAAATTGCCTCTGGTACCCCAAAATGATCTTATTATCTTGTTAAATAATATTTTAATCACTTGTTTTGCATTATTTATTCTGTAAGGGAATGCTTCTGGCCAGCCTGAAAAAGTATCCGTTAACACCCATAAATATCGATAACCACCCTTTTTTTTTTTTTTTTTGGTAATTCAGAAAAATCTATCTGCCACTGCTGTCCGGATAACTTCCTCTCCCAATTGTCCCAGTTTGATTTCTATTTTCAGTCTTAGGATTATTCTTAAGACATAGCTGACATTGTTTTGTCACTAATTGAACTGTGGTGTATAGATTTGTTTGTCTAAATATTTATGCAAAGAGTTGCTACCCCAATGAGTTTTATTATGTTCTTCCTGAGCTAACATCCAGAGCTGGTTATAGGGGATTACAATTCGCCCACCAGGTATTTGAGCCCAACCCTCTATTTTCCTGTCCCTTTAGATTCTCAATCAATTTTCTATCCTCTTTTGAATATCTAGGTTTAGATTTTTCAATTGGTAGTTTGCCGTCAGGGATTAAGGACATGATTTGAAATTGTTCAGCTGCTCGTTTGGCTTCAAAATTGGCCAAATTATTTCCAATTTCTTGATCAGAGCCACCTTGTTGATGCCCTTTACAGTACATAACAGCTACTTCTTCAGGTAGCTGAACAGCTTCCAGTAATTGTAGAATTTCTGTAGCATGGTTAACCTGTTTCCCTTGTGTGTTCAAAGGTCCACATTCTTTCCAGATAGCACCATGGACATGGACCACACCAAATGCATATTTAGAATCAGTCCTAATATTTATCCTTTTATCTTTAGCCAGTTGCAGGGCTCTTATTAATGCTATTATTTTTGACTTCTGGGCAGAGGTGTTACCAGGTGAAGGTTTAGATTTTTTTTTTTTTTTTTTTTTTTTTCCCTGTGAAGTGGTGGTAATGGCATATCCTGCCTTTCATTTACCATTTTTCATGAAGCTACTACCATCAGTAAACCAAGAATCAGCATCTTCCAGAGGTCTTTCTTTCAAGTCTGGTCGGCTCGAATATACAGTCTCTATGGTGGTCAAGCAGTCTTTTGTTAGTGGTTTTGTCGATTGTTCCTGCAAAAGGATGCTGGATTCACAACGTTAGTGACCGCAATTTCTGTATTATCCTGTTCTACAATAGTGGCCTGGTATTTAAAAAAACGTGAAGGAGATAACCTCCTTTCTGCTCCAGGACTACTGATACCACATGGGACACTAGTACAGTAATCTTTTGTCCCAAAGTAAATTTGCAAGCCTCTTTAATATTTGTGATAACTGCTGCCATAGCTTTTAGGCATCTGGGCCATCCTTTGCTCGCTTCATCCAGCTGTTTTGAAAAATAGGCCACTGCCCTTCTGTAGGGTCCTAGTTTTTGAGCAAGGACCCCCAAAGCTATTCCTTGCTCTTCACAGGAATATAGCCAAAAGGATTTAGTCACATCCAGGAGTCACAGAGCTGCAGTTCTCATTAGCTCTGTTTTTAAATTTCTAAAAACCCCTTCTGCTGTATCAGTCCATTCTAAAGAGGGAGAGTTTCCTTTCAACAGTTCATATAGGGGTCTTACCAGAACACCATAATCATGGATCCAAAATCTGCACCATCCAGTCATTCCCAGGGATGTCCAGAGCTCCTTGACGGTCGCTGGTCTTGGAGTCTGGCAAATGGCTTCTTTTCTAGCAGTTCCAAGTTCTCTCTGTCCTCCTGTTATTTCATATCCTAGGTAGGAAACTTGGGTTTGGGTTAGTTGCGCCTTTTGTCTGGATACCCGATAACCATTCAGTCCCAGAAAATTTAACAATTCCACTGTCCACTTGATACATTCTTCCTTTGTTTCTGTAGCAATTAACAGGTCATCCACATATTGTAACAGAGTCCCATTTGAGTAGGTGGCTTCCATGATTCTAGTTCTCATGCTAGCTGATTTCCAAAAATTGCTGGACTGTTTGTTTTTTTTAACCCTTTATGTAAACTATCCAAGTTAATTGAGTTTCCCTTCCTCTGTCAGGATTTTCCCATTTAAAAGCCAATAATTGTGGCTTTCTTTGGCCAGTGGTAAGCAAAAGAAAGTGTCTTTTAAATCCAGGACGGCAAACCATTTTTGATTATTATTCAATTAATAATCTATATTTTAAAATTTATCAATTTTTTTTTTATTCCCTTTGATCTTCTAATTTTAAGGGATACTGTTTTATTCTAATTGGGTAGCCCCCCCCCTTTTTATTTCCACTATAACAGGCAAAGCATTTTTCGCCTTACCTGGAACTTCAGGTGCCCATACTCCCACATACACCTGATTAAGGATTTCTTCTATTTCAGGGAGGTCCTCCTTTTTGCTTTTCTGTTGAATTAAACTCAAAACTGCAATTAATTGTTTTTAACTCTGAAGTCCATTTTGCCTTCTTTAAATGTTGCTTCTCGCCCTAACAAAGATTTTAGAGAATTTGGCATGCATAAAAATTTATGCATTCCGATTTGTTTTCCCAATTTGTACTTTAAAGGTTCCAAAAAGAATGCCTTTTTTTTTTTTTTTTTTCCTCTTTTCCTTGGTGGCCAGTAGCTCCCACATCTGTAACGAATTCTTTTCTCTCTTATTTAACACCAAATAAGTTACTCCTGTATCCACTAAAATTCCACTTTATTTCCCCTAGTTCATAGTCTTAATGTAACCAGTGGATCTGCTAGGGTAGATTCCCCAGGTCCCCGTCAGTTTAGTTCCAGTTCAGTCACCGGAGCCACTCCATGGCACTGCCCTCCCCAGGCAGTCTCACTTCCAGCGTCCAAAACCCCCCATAGCACGCACACCGGTCCGGTCCCACAGAAGAGAAGAGCCCACTCCCCCACCTCCTGCAGACATCCCTCCTCCCACGCTCAAACACTGGAGCTGCTCGATCTCCCCTCCTTTCCCCCTTGGTTTTCCTTTTTTTTTTTTTTTCTTTTTCTCACAGCAGCTCCCCCTGCTCTGCAGGGCCTGCAGATGCCTGCCTCTGCAACGGCACTTCTGGTTTAACCCCTTCTTAACTCTGAATGTGAATGTGCCGCTTGTTGCCAGTGACAGAAATCTCTTCCTCCTTATCAATATCAGATAGGACAGAGGCAGAGGGTGCTCCTCTCGGAGGTACCTGTAGTACGTGATTTTCCACCTTATGTTCCTGATTACTGTTTTTTAACTTTAAACATCTTTCCCCAATATCAGAGGCTGAGCATCTCCAGCGTAACTTTCAGTTTTTCCCTGTCCTTTTCCAAAGCCAAAATTAAGGAATCTGGTGGAGCTATATTAATTTTGCATTCAGTCTGTCACTCTGTGTGATTTCTTAAAGTGAAAAACGTATCTGCATACATTACTTCATCCCATTTTCCTTGCCCCCTTAAAACAACATTAATTGTAACAATGTTTTATAGTTCAGAGTTCCATTTTTAGGCCATTTTTCCTGATCTTCCAAAGTATACAAAGTGCCACCATTGGTTACAATATTTTACCAATATTTTCTTATTTACCAAGCCCCCAGGAGACCCTCCAAGTTTTTTCCAGTGTGCCAAAATGCACCCAAAAGGATTCTTTTTCAAGATCTCTTCACTCTGCTGATTTTCATTATCAATCTCACATTCACACACACACACACAGATGGGATCCCCAGACATACTCCACACAGTTACAACACTTGAGACAAAGACAGAGACTTAAATTCAACCAAACAAACAACAGTTAATAACACAGTTATAACATCCTGTCACCAGTACCAGAATCACAAGACCAAAATCATTACTGTAACAAGCCACAAAATAAGCGAATACCAGTAGAATCAAAAGCAATACTTCCTAACCCTTATAGCTCAGACCATATTGTAACATTAATAGGGGGGTTTCCTTGAACCCTTTATAGTTGACCAGCCTGTCAGTGTCCCAGGAAGGATGAGACCCTTGTGTCCGACCAGCCTGTCTGCGTCCCACTGTGGGAACCATACTGAACAGCCCACTGTATCGGAGGGTGATTCTACTAACCTATTCAGGGACCCCCGCTGACAGCATCACTGAAAAAAATCCCTTATGGGCTGTTGATAGCACACTGGACCCAAAACCATTTCCACAAGACACCCCCCTGTGTCTTGTAGGACTTAAATCACAAGATGATACCCCCTGCTTAGTTATAACAGTCTGTCACTGATACCAAAACCACAAGACCAAAATCCTTAATATAACAAGCCACAAAATAAATCAAATACAAGTAAAATCCAAAACCTTTTTCTGCAAGACACCCCCTGCGTCTTGCAAGACCCAAACCACAAGAAGCCCCCTGCTTCTTGTGGGTGTATACCGAACGGACGCTAGCAGCCGGGTATACGCCTTTACCTACGAGATTTCTTATCTCGATTTACGGAAGGCTTCCAAACCATGCGTACGCTTACCAAGCCAATTTACCAAACCAATTTACCAAACCAATTTACCAAACCAATTTACCAAACCGAGGTGCCCCCTGCACCTTACAGACTATACAAAAAAAAGAATACCTTTTATGAGATGGTCCTTGTCTGCTCCCGCAGCGATCCGATGGAGTCGAGGGGTCCCTCCGGGAAAAATTCCCGAGGGCACTAGGGAGCCCTGTCCTCAGCGGGTCCTGCAGCTGAGCAGAGAGGGTCCCATCTGGGTCGCCAAAATGATTCGGAGAAAACTCCAGGAACAAACTTGCCAACAAAGTTTTCAAGCTGACAAGCAGGTATTCTTTATTGCGGCGCCGGGAGACACGGGGGATAACTCCTCCTAACGTGTGTCCCCCCTATTGCTATACAAGCCATCCTTATATAGTCCCTGGGCATACATACATATTCATGAGGCTACGTATGGATTACATCATTTTCCAGAGAGTTCCCCGCATGCATACAGAATTGTGGTGGTGGTCTCTGAGGGTCGTTTACTTCTTCCAACAGTCTTCATCACTTCTGGCAACCTTTGAAGCACGCGCAGTAGATGCTCATACCAGTTTAATTGGTTCGTTAGCACCAGAGACATAATAATCCCCCTATCCTCCTACTTATCAGTTAGTTTAACTGTAGCCCATCCTGGACACCTGCAGTTCCCAGATACTCCTTATCCCTGTGTCCTGTTCTTCTAGACTGTTTTTCTTAAAACTAGGCCAACTATAACGATTTATCTTGTGAGAATTCTCAGTATGTTCTCTAGTTGTAGGGACCCATATGTTGGCCCGGCCAGACTCTCAGAGAAGTCTGCTGCCTCCCTGGGGCCAGGGTAAGGGATTTGACCAGAAAATTCACTCATCTGGTATGGCCCTGAGACTATTGTCCTTTATTAATCTTCCAGGTGGGCAATGAATAAATCTCTTCAAGAAGCCTGAGGGGACTCAAGAAGGACTTCAGGGCCTTGGGGCAACTGGTTCCGGGTTTGGGAGTGCAAGCAGTGTTCTCGTCCCTCCTGCCAGTCACAAACAATGTCAATGGTAACATCAGAAAAGTCTCATTATTTAATTCTTGGCTTTGTGACTGGTGTCAGCATCAGAATTTTGTGGGTTTTGACTGTGGGTCAGTTTATACAGCACCAGGCCTGCTGGTGGCACATGGGGTACAGCTGTCCCAAAGGGGGAAAAGGATTCTAACCTAGGAACTAGCAGGGCTTGTAGAGAGGGCTTTAGACCAGGTTTCAGGAGGTAAGGGGATAACACCAGGCTTGCTAGACATGAGCCATGGGGTAGCATGCCGCTACTGGAGTCCAGATCCACAGGGCAACTTAAATGCATCTATGCCAATGCTTGAAGCATGGGCAACAAACAGGAGAAGCTGGAAGCCATTTTGCAGCAGGGAAATCATGACAAAATCACCATCACAGAAATGTGGTGGAATGATTTGCATGATTGGAGTTGTCGTGGTTTAACCCAACCAAACAGCTTGTTAACTCACTCCCCCCACTTCTTGCCCTCCCCCTACTCTAGGAGGGACGGAGAGGAGAATCAAAAAGAATGCAACTCCCACGGGTTGAGATAAGAACAGTTTAGTAACTAAGGTATAACACAAATCACTACTGCTGCCACCAATAATAGTAATGATAAAGGAAATAACAAGGGGAGAGAATACAACACCCCATCACCAGGTGACCGATAACTTGCCCCCCAGCCCAATCGAGCACCGACCGATACCTCCTCCAACCCTGCAGTCCCCTCTAGCCCTTCCGGGTAACTCTCCCAGTTCCCCCCTGGGCATGACGTGCTGTGGTATGGAATACCTCTTTGGTCAGTTTGGGTCAGGTGTCCTGTCTCTGCTTCCTCCTGGCTTCCCTCCTCCCTGGCAGAGCATGAGGCCCACAGAGTCCTTGGCCAAACCAAAACATCATTGTTTTCAGCTCTGTTCCCAGCTGAAAGTCAAAACACAGCACTGCACCAGCTACCAAGAAAGAGAAAAATGACTGCTACTGCTAAACTCAGGACAGGAGTGCTGGAGTGGCTGGCTACATGCTCTTCAGAAGGGATAGGCAAGGAAAAAAGAGGTGGTGGGTTTGCACTGTATGTCAGGGAGTGCATCAAGTGCCTTGAACTCAGTGTTATGAATGAGAAGTCCGAATGTTTGTGGGTAAAGATCAGGGGGAGGCCAACCAAGCAAATATCCAAGCAAATAGGAGTCTGTTATAGACCACTCAGACAGGATAAAGCTATGGATAAAGTATTCTTCAAACAAGTAGGAGAAGTTTCATCATCCCTTGCCCTTGTTCTCTTGGAGTTCTTAGTCTGCCAGATGTCTGCTGGAAGTACAACACAGCAGAAAAGAAACACTCCAGGAGGTTCTTGGAGGGTGTGGAAGATAACTTCCTAACACAGCTGGTTAGTGAGCCACCTAGGGGAGATGCCTGGCTAGATGACAGAATTTTCAGTCCTTGGAGAAGTCAGGAAGATGAGCAAAACCTCTACCTTAGACTTCCAGAGGGCTGACTTTGCTCTGTTTAGGACACTGATTGGCAGAATTCTTTGGGAAATATTACTGAAGGACAAAGGAGTCCAGGAAGACTGGACATCCTTCAAGAATAATATCCTTAAGGCGCAGGAGGAGGTGGTCCCCATGTGCTTAAAATCAAACTGGTTGGGAGCAGATGAGCCTGGCTGAACAGGGAGACTGTGCTAGAATTCAGAAAAAAATAAAAAAGAGAATTTAGCACCTGTGGAATAAGGGACAGTTACCCCATGAAAAGTACAAGAATGTTGTTAACTTATTTAGAGAGAAAGTTGGAAAGGCAAAGGCACAGATGGAACTAGAATCATAGAATAGTTAGGGTTGGAAAGGACCTTAAGATCATCTAGTTCCAACCCCCCTGCTATGGGCAGGGACACATCACACTAAATCATGTCACACAAGACTCCATCCAACCTGGCCTTGAACACCACCAGGGATGGAGGATTCACAGCTTCATTTGGCAACGCATTCCAGTTCCTCTATCCTCTGCTGTATGCTGTCATCTATCCTGGTCTAGTGGGCAGGTCCCAGAGGATTGACAGCTGGCCAATGTGAAGTCCCTCTACAAAAAGGGCAGGAAGGAAGACCCTGGGAACTCCAGGCCTGTAAGCTTGACCTCAGTGCTGGGAAGGTCATGGAGCAGATGATCCTAAGTGAGATCATAAAGCACATATGGGAAAATGGAGGGATCAGGCCCAGACAGTATGGGCTCATGAAGTGCAGGTCCTGCTTGACCAACCGGATCTCCTTCTATGACAAGGTGACCCACCTGGTTAATGAGGGAAAGGCTGTAGACATTATCTATTTGGACTTCAATAAAGCATTTGACACTATCTCCCATAGCAATAGCTCCCACAGGAGAACCTGGAGAAACTGACTACTCATGGCCTGGATAGGAGTATTCCCCACTAGATTGGAAACGGGCTGGATGGCAGAGCCCAAAGAATAGTGGTGAAGGGTGTCACATCTAGTTGACAACCTACTACCATGACTACTGGTGTCCCTCAGGGGCTGGGTGTTAGGGCCAGTATTAGTTAATATCTTCATTGATGATCTGGATGACAGGATTGAGTGCACCCTCAGTAAGTTTGTGGATGACACCAAGTTGGCTGGGAGTGTTGATCTGCTGGAGGGTAGGAGACTACAGAGCAGTCAGTCTCACCTCTGTGCCTGGCAAAATCTTGGAGCAGGTTCTCCTGGAAAGCCTGCTAAGGCACATGAAAAACAACAAGGTGATTGGTGACAGCCAATATGGCTTCATTAAGGGGAAATCCTGCCTGATCAATTTGGTAGCCTTCTATGATGGGGCCACAGAATTGATGGACAGGGCAGAGCAGTTGACGTCATCTACCTGGACTTGTGCAAAGCATTTAACACTGTCCCATATGACATCCTTGTCTCTAATTTGAAGATGCATCATTTTGATGGATGGACTACTTGGTGGATAAAGAATTGGCTGGATGGGCGAAGGCAGAGTTGTGGTCAACAGCTCAGTGTCCATCTGGAGACAGGTGGCAAGTGGTTTCCCTCAGTGGTTGGTGTTGGAACCGATCCTGTTCAACATCTTTGATGGCGACATGAGCAACGTGGTTGAGTTGTTGCTAAGTAATGCTTACCCTGATCAAGGACTTTTCAGTCTCTCATTCTCTGCAAGTAAGAAGGGGCAGTAGAAGCTGGGAGCAATCAGAGACAGGACACCTGACCTAAACTATCCAAAGGGGTATTCCATACCTCAGCATGTTATTCCCAGCATATAAACTGGGGTGAGTCACCTGGAAGGCCCAGATAGATGATTGGGTATCGGTTGGTGGGTGGTGAGCAATTGTATTGTGCATCACTTGTGTTTATTGTCTTCTTTTCCTTTTCCCCTTTTAGTTTTATATTCTCTCCCCTTGTTATTTCCCTTATCGTCATTATCATTATTATTGTTGGTAGTAGTAGTACTTTTGTATTATATCTTAGTTATTGGAGAGTTCTTATCTCAACCAGTGGGATTTACATTCTTTCGATTATCTTCCCCATCCCTCTGGGAGCAGGGGGGAAGAAGAGGGGGAGTAAGTGAGCAGGTGCATGATTCTGAGTTACCAGCTGAGCTTAAACTACAACAGCTGTAAAGCCTATTCAAAAGGAAAAAAAAAAATCCAGGCCTCAAACAAAGGCTTCAGTTTAGCCATGAGTTGGGCTGTGTCCCATCTGGCTGTGTGATAAGTTAAGCAGACAGATTTAATCCAGGACAGCCTGGGAAAACGAAATAAAAAGAAACCACTCAAGAAAACAAAGCGTTAAAGACCCTTTATTCTGTTGCATTACTTTTGAGCTAGGTTGGTTCCCCAGCAACTGCAATACAGCCTACAACACCCTTGTTGGCACAACTGAGAGGAGGGAGTGAGGGCAGGATGGCATAGGGTGGGTACACCATCCTTGCTAATTCAGATATATATCTGGAATCACTTCCTAAGGATGCTTAGCACCAAAGTTGTTCCTGCTGGCACAGTCAGAATTTCAGACCCTGAAGGATCTCTCTCAGTCCTGAACTGAGTTCTGCTTAAGCTGTGTGTAGGCTTGTGGAACTTGTGCCAGAGAAGCACAAGTTGCCAGTACCTGTGCTACTAATGACTAGGTTCACACTAACAACAAAACAGGGATGTGAACAAGGTTGCAAAATAGCATCCAGCATGCTACATCATCTAGACATGGGCTGGAATAGCTGAAGGCTTGCTCTGTTTTGATGATTTGGCAGGGTATCTGAAAGGCATGACACCAAGGGAGGTGGGTGGATTTGGGGCAGAAAAACCTGTCCAAAACATTAATCACTGACTAATTGAAAGACATAAAAGAGCCATGTAAACTTAACAGCCCCTTGGAAAATAATTACATTCAAGCCTCATTAAAGGATCCCTTCATTTGTCACTGAAATGAAGCTATTTCCACAGTGGAAATGAAGAGCCGCTTCATCACAGCATTCAGTAATGGGTAGAGAATTGAGAGGATAAGCTACATTTCATTCTGAAATGTTATTGAAAAAGGTGAATGTCAGGTCTGAAAACACAGTAATTGCTCAGAACACAGATGAGCCAGCACATCTCTTGAGAAAAGCATTAATAGTTTACCTCTAACCATAAGCACTTGGATCCCTTCATCTTATATTCATGCAAGTATAACTGACAGACAGGGGTAGAGCAGTTGATGTCATCTACCTGGACTTGTACAAAGCATTTGACACTGTCCCACACGACATCCTTGTCTCTAAATTGGAGAGACATCAACTTGATAGGTGTACCTCTTGGTGGATAAAGAACTGGCTGGATGTCCTGCCGCAGAATATATATGGACAAAAGCCATTTATTTCAAAGCCTTAACTCCTTATATACTATTTCTTGCATGCACTTACAGTGATTTGGCATATTATGATTGGATGCATGTCTTGAAGACCCTTAGCGACTAACAGATAATTGGTTAAGCACAGGTGTGAGAACTTGACCTCGAAAGCTTGCCAACAGTCCACAGTTCTCATAACTCGGTGAATTCCAGCTTCTTCTTATCTTGCTTGCTTAAGCTTCCTCGGGCCTCTCATGGCCTTGCTGTATCTTTCAGGATTATTCAGAGTTGATGTACCAAACATCCATTCTCCTGTGAGAATTCTTGTCTCCCTATCTCCCCCTTTTAGTTTTATATATCTTTTGGATGACCCTACTTGAGCAGGGGATTTGGACTAGATCATACCTCCAACATATGCCAACTACAGGCTGCTGGGCCTGCCCTTTTTTCTCCTGTAAGGCTCTCTGATAACAGGGGAGGCCATCCCTCACATCAAGGTCTGGCATGGCATGTGTCCCCACCACTCCATGCCTGCTGGGTTGCAGCCAGCAGCGGAGCTAAAGGTTCTTCTTGGTGGCAAACACCGAGGCCAACCCAGTCTTGCCCTTGACTATGGTAGCAGGCATTTGGTCAGCCTCAGTCCTTGCACCTTGTTGTCAATGCAGAGTTTCACCTGCTTCATCCAGTAAGAAGTCATTATTATGGCAAGGCACACACAGATTTACATTAGCAGAGTAACTATTACAGGGTGCAGCAGCATGTTGAAGATGCTGATGGCAGCGAGGAACTAGCCAAAGAAATTTCTTACCAGTGGAGTTTTCCCACCCTCTTAATTTGTTCCATTACCTGCTTTATAACACTACCATTGTATTAGAATCTTTCCAGTTTTTGCTTTAGCATTTTCTAGCAGCTACTGCAAATTTGCATGCTCTAACATCTCTTTTACAAGTGACAAATCCATACAATACACAGTGTAGTTTTGTTATTAGCATCTGGCTAGTACATACAGGTGGTTTTATAGACAAAATCACAGCCTCTAACAATAGCTACTTTACAAGCACACATATATTTAAGGGGTGGGGGTAGGAGAACGATGACTGGGCTCCACAATCTCATTATTTTACTTTAGTGTCTCTCTAAAATAGATCTTCAAATGACTAAGAAATTTTTCACAGTGTCATTGCCTTTTGTAACTGCATCCCACAATTTAACTCCTGCCCTATTACACAAAGAAACCTCACATACGGTAGACTCATCAATCTCTGGATAACACGTCTTCGACCATTTCAACATTAAATTTATGTCTGTCTCATTAAAGTTTACTTCCTTCACCTTAAGAAGGACTGAAAACATCCATAAAACAGAGGCTTCTTCCTTAGTGTTTTTTTCCCAAGTCCCAAGCTCAAAGGCTTCATTAACCCCCTGGATCTACTCTTTTTTTTAGACTAGATATAAGGAAGAAATTCTTTCCTGTTAGGGTGGTGAGGCCCTGGAATGGGTTGCCCAGGAAGGTTGTGAATGCTCCATCCCTGGCGGTGTTCAAGGTCAGGTTGGACAAAGCCTTGGGTTTCATGGTTTAGTGTGAGGTGCCCCTGCCTGTGGCAGGGGGGTTGGAACTAGATGATCTTAAGGTCCTTTCGAACCCTAACTATTCTATGATTCTAAGTATCAGAACTGTCAAGTTTAAGTTTACGTATCCTAGAAGGGAAGCCAAACTGTACTCACCATGTGTGAGAGGATGATTTAAACAGCTAATCTTTTAAACAGTGCGTGTTTTTACAGGTGCCACATCTCTACATCTCTGAACTGGTTTTAGGTAATTTTTTAAATGTGTGAAATGTTATGAGTCAGATGATACAAATCAGAAAGCACAGCCAAAAGTATAAACTTCAGTTTTCCATTTCATTACATAAACTAATATGATACATCAAAAGATATTAAGACTCTTAACTCATCGTCTTCTCTATTTGAATGTAGTTTGAGCCAGGTGAGTCTAAAACTATGAAGCAAGAAAGGAAGTAGGAAAATAGAAGTTTGCATTTTACCCTTGAAGAAGCTTTAGGCTGACTTTGAAAATAGAACATTACTTCCACGTTCTTCTTCCGTCCTCGCTCTTCCTTGATTCGGAGAAAACTCCAGGAACAAACTTGCCAACAAAGTTTTCAAGCTGACAAGCAGGTATTCTTTATTGCGGCGCCGGGAGACACGGGGGATAAATCCTCCTAACGTGTGTCCCCGTATTGCTATACAAGCCACCCTTATATAGTCACTGGGCATACATACATATTCATGAGGCTACGTATGGATTACATCATTTTCCAGAGAGTTCCCCGCATGCATACAGAATTGTGGTGGTGGTCTCTGAGGGTCGGTTACTTCTTCCAACAGTCTTCATCACTTCTGGCAGCCTTTGAAGCACGCGCAGTAGATGCTCATACCAGTTTAATTGGTTCGTTAGCACCAGAGACATAATAATCCTCCTATCCTCCTACTTATCAGTTAGTTTAACTGTAGCCCATCCTGGACACCTGCCATTCCCAGACACTCCTTATCCCTGTGTCCTGTTCTTCTAGACTGTTTTTCTTAAAACTAGGCCAACTATAACGATTTATCTTGTGAGAATTCTTAGTATGTTCTCTAGTTGTACTCTGTTTTTTTTCTCTATGTATCCTGCACCTCAGTAATTTTCCATTGCTACTGTTACAAAGCCATCAAACTTAACATTACTTAAAACTTCTTATAAAAGTTTCTATATCCCATTTTGTGATTTTGTTCCCCTTTGTCTCAAATTCCCCCCTTTTTCTGTCCTTTTGCAAATTCTTTTGCAACATTTTATATATTACCATTACCACCAAAAGTCTTTTTGAAATAATATCCCGTTTCTACCTGGTGCTTAGTTTCATTCCGTTTCCATTCTTCGTAATTTATCATAGACCGTTTACAACACCAGAGGGAACATTGTATCATACCACAAGTAATCAATATTAAAATAATTAACACCAATATTCCTGCAACCAGTTGCCTCAACCAGGAGAGATTGGGTAACCATGAAGTTAACTTTTTCCATGTTTCTTCAAAGCCCCAGGAGGTGCCATCCATGGCCATTTCACGAAATATCTTAGTTTGTTTCCAAATTTCCTCCAGATCTGTTTCAATTCCACCACTTTAGTCTGTATAGGAACTACACCTTTCATTGATTATGGAAGAAACCCCTCTTTGTGATGCCAGTAACATGTCTAGAGCCATTCAGTTTTGTAATATCACCTTAGATAGGCTAGTTATCTCTTGTTCTGCCTGGATTATATCGATGTTTTTACTTTCCATTTCCTCTATGGTTGCCGAGATATTTACAATTGCCTTCTCTAATTCACTTACTGCCAAAGATGGAATTAGCCCTTTTACAAAACTGTGAAATGAGTTGTGCTGTTGAATAATAGGGTTAAACCCTCAATTAATTCGTTCAGCAAAACTTCTAATCCAGGTCCTGGAAGGGTACCTGTTGATAATAGTGGTAAAATTGGGTATTACAGCACCTAAGGTGCATGCCCCCTTCCAGTTGGGGGTAGAATCTTATAAGCATTTTTCCACATAACCAATACCATCCTTTCCCTTTAGGAACGGGCCATCACTGAACTACGATACCATCTATGTTAATTGTTAATTGTATGATTGTAATTTGAATGGTGACCTACATCTGTGGCATTTAAACAAGCCTGATCTCCTACCCTGGTTTCTGATGTAATACCTCTTTGTGCACAGGTGTAGTATTTATTACCTGGGTTAGGATTAACTATTTCAAATGTTAACCTTTCCTTCGAATACAGATCGCTAGTGTTCACCCACAAATTTGTCCATGAGACAGTGTTAGGAATTGGAACTCCAATTAATGGGTATTTCTCCTGATTTAGGCAACTGTGCACACACCCAACAGTCATTATGATGAAAATATTAGTAACATTCTGCACTAATTTCAGGTATAAATTCTGGTCCCAAGCTTGTGCGCCAGTTATCATATGAGTCCAAATTATGACCGGCACAATTTCATACGCAAGGGTACTGAAGGTTCGATCCACCCTGTCTTCTCTGGCTCTGGTGCTTTCTTTATTCTTGAATAATGTACCCAAGCAGGTTGTTCCTTTATCTTCACTGCTGTAAAGGTGATCAATAATATCTGGTACAGTCCGCTCCACTTCTCCTGTAGAGGATCTCCTAAAAAATTCTTAACATAAACCCAGTCTCCAGATCTGAAATGGTGAATTGGATAATCCAAACCTCTTGCTCTTTTCCCTATTATCTCCTCCAATTGTTTTACCAGATTGATCAGAAACTGTTGGAGATAGCCTTCTCCCACTTCCTGAAGACTTTCTCCTTTAAACTGGGACTGATACGGTCTTCCATACAAAATCTCAAATGGGCTAACCTCTTCTTTTGACCGGGGTCTAGTTCAAATTCTTAATAAAGCCAGTGGTAATGCCTGGTACCAATATAAATTCATTTTCTGACATATTTTACTAATTTGTTGTTTAATCAGATGGTTCATCTTTTCTACTTGCCCACTGGCCTAAGGCCTATATGGAACATGCAGTTGCCAATCAGTTTCTAATTTTTTCCTAATTTCTTGTAACAATTTTGCACTAAAGTGCGAGTCTCGGTCAGAAGAAATTGCCTCTGGTACCCCAAAATGAGCTTATTATCTTGTTAAATAATATTTTAATCACTTGTTTTGCGTTATTTATTCTGTAAGGGAATGCTTCTGGCCAGCCTAAAAAAGTATCCATTAACACCCATAAATATCGATAACCCCCCCCTTTTTTTTTTTTTTGGTAATTCAGAAAAATCTATTTGCCACTGCTGTCCAGATAACTTCCTCTCCCAATTGTCCCAGTTTGATTTCTATTTTCAGTCTTAGGATTATTCTTAAGACATAGCTGACATTGTTTTGTCAC
Source organism: Neopsephotus bourkii (assembly GCF_033783945.1). NCBI lineage: Eukaryota > Metazoa > Chordata > Aves > Psittaciformes > Psittacidae > Neopsephotus > Neopsephotus bourkii. The sequence continues at coordinate 44,617 of NW_026902169.1, read as the reverse complement.
TAATTGAACTGTGGTGTATAGATTTGTTTGTCTAAATATTTATGCAAAGAGTTGCTACCCCAATGAGTTTTATTATGTTCTTCCTGAGCTAACATCCAGAGCTGGTTATAGGGGATTACAATTCGCCCACCAGGTATTTGAGCCCAACCCTCTATTTTCCTGTCCCTTTAGATTCTCAATCAATTTTCTATCCTCTTTTGAATATCTAGGTTTAGATTTTTCAATTGGTAGTTTGCCGTCAGGGATTAAGGACATGATTTGAAATTGTTCAGCTGCTCGTTTGGCTTCAAAATTGGCCAAATTATTTCCAGTTTCTTGATCAGAGCCACCTTGTTGATGCCCTTTACAGTACATAACAGCTACTTCTTCAGGTAGCTGAACAGCTTCCAGTAATTGTAGAATTTCTGTAGCATGGTTAACCTGTTTCCCTTGCGTGTTCAAAGGTCCACATTCTTTCCAGATAGCACCATGGACATGGACCACACCAAATGCATATTTAGAATCAGTCCTAATATTTATCCTTTTATCTTTAGCCAGTTCCAGGGCTCTTATTAATGCTATTATTTTTGACTTCTGTGCAGAGGTGTTACCAGGTGAAGGTTTAGATTTTTTTTTTTTTTTTTTTTCCCTGTGAAGTGGTGGTAATGGCATATCCTGCCTTTCATTTACCATTTTTCATGAAGCTACTACCATCAGTAAACCAAGAATCAGCATCTTCCAGAGGTTTTTCTTTCAAGTCTGGTCGGCTCGAATATACAGTCTCTATGGTGGTCAAGCAGTCTTTTGTTAGTGGTTCTGTCGATTGTTCCTGCAAAAGGATGCTGGATTCACAACGTTAGTGACCGCAATTTCTGTATTATCCTGTTCTACAATAGTGGCCTGGTATTTAAAAAAACGTGAAGGAGATAACCTCCTTTCTGCTCCAGGACTACTGATACCACATGGGACACTAGTACAGTAATCTTTTGTCCCAAAGTAAATTTGCAAGCCTCTTTAATATTTGTGATAACTGCTGCCATAGCTTTTAGGCATCTGGGCCATCCTTTGCTCGCTTCATCCAGCTGTTTTGAAAAATAGGCCACTGCCCTTCTGTAGGGTCCTAGTTTTTGAGCAAGGACCCCCAAAGCTATTCCTTGCTCTTCACAGGAATATAGCCAAAAGGATTTACTCACATCCAGGAGTCACAGAGCTGCAGTTCTCATTAGCTCTGTTTTTAAATTTCTAAAAACCCCTTCTGCTGTATCAGTCCATTCTAAAGAGGGAGAGTTTCCTTTCAACAGTTCATATAGGGGTCTTACCAGAACACCATAATCATGGATCCAAAATCTGCACCATCCAGTCATTCCCAGGGATGTCCGGAGCTCCTTGAGGGTCGATGGTCTTGGAGTCTGGCAAATGGCTTCTTTTCTAGCAGTTCCAAGTTCTCTCTGTCCTCCTGTTATTTCATATCCTAGGTAGGAAACTTGGGTTTGGGTTAGTTGCGCCTTTTGTCTGGATACCCGATAACCATTCAGTCCCAGAAAATTTAACAATTCCACTGTCCACTTGATACATTCTTCCTTTGTTTCTGTAGCAATTAACAGGTCATCCACATATTGTAACAGAGTCCCCTCTGAGCAGGTGGCTTCCATGATTCTAGTTCTCATGCTAGCTGATTTCCAAAAATTGCCGGACTGTTTGTTTTTTTTAACCCTTTATGTAAACTATCCAAGTTAATTGAGTTTCCCTTCCTCTGTCAGGATTTTCCCATTTAAAAGCCAATAATTGTGGCTTTCTTTGGCCAGTGGTAAGCAAAAGAAAGTGTCTTTTAAATCCAGGATGGCAAACCATTTTTGATTATTATTCAATTAATAATCTATATTTTAAAATTTATCAATTTTTTTTTTATTCCCTTTGATCTTCTAATTTTAAGGGATACCGTTTTATTCTAATTGGGTAGGCCCCCCCTTTTTATTTCCACTATAACAGGCAAAGCATTTTTCGCCTTACCTGGAACTTCAGGTGCCCATACTCCCACATATACCTGATTAAGGATTTCTTCTATTTCAGGGAGGTTCTCCTTTTTGCTTTTCTGTTGAATTAAACTCAAAACTGCAATTAATTGTTTTTAACTCTGAATTCCATTTTGCCTTCTTTAAATGTTGCTTCTCGCCCTAACAAAGATTTTAGAGAATTTGGCATGCATAAAAATTTATGCATTCCGATTTGTTTTCCCAATTTGTACTTTAAAGGTTCCAAAAAGAATGCCTTTTTTTTTTTTTCCTCTTTTCCTTGGTGGCCAGTAGCTCCCACATCTGTAACGAATTCTTTTCTCTCTTATTTAACACCAAATAAGTTACTCCTGTATCCACTAAAATTCCACTTTATTTCCCCTAGTTCATAGTCTTAATGTAACCAGTGGATCTGCTAGGGTAGATTCCCCAGGTCCTCGTCAGTTTAGTTCCAGTTCAGTCACCGGAGCCACTCCATGGCACTGCCCTCCCCAGGCAGTCTCACTTCCAGCGTCCAAAACCCCCCATAGCACGCACACCGGTCCGGTCCCACAGAAGAGAAGAGCCCACTCCCCCACCTCCTGCAGACATCCCTCCTCCCACGCTCAAACACTGGAGCTGCTCGAGCTCCCCTCCTTTCCCCTTGGTTTTCCTTTTTTTTTTTCCTTTTTCTCACAGCAGCTCCCCCTGCTCTGCAGGGCCTGCAGATGCCTGCCTCTGCAACGGCACTTCTGGTTTAACCCCTTCTTAACTCTGAATGTGGATGTGCCGCTTGTTGCCAGTGACAGAAATCTCTTCCTCCTTATCAATATCAGATAGGACAGAGGCAGAGGGTGCTCCTCTCGGAGGTACCTGTAGTACGTGATTTTCCACCTTATGTTCCTGATTACTGTTTTTTAACTTTAAACATCTTTCCCCAATATCAGAGGCTGAGCATCTCCAGCGTAACTTTCAGTTTTTCCCTGTCCTTTTCCAAAGCCAAAATTAAGGAATCTGGTGGAGCTATATTAATTTTGCATTCAGTCTGTCACTCTGTGTGATTTCTTAAAGTGAAAAACGTATCTGCATACATTACTTCATCCCATTTTCCTTGCCCCCTTAAAACAACATTAATTGTAACAATGTTTTATAGTTCAGAGTTCCATTTTTAGGCCATTTTTCCTGATCTTCCAAAGTATACAAAGTGCCACCATTGGTTACAATATTTTACCAATATTTTCTTATTTACCAAGCCCCCAGGAGACCCTCCAAGTTTTTTCCAGTGTGCCAAAATGCACCCAAAAGGATTCTTTTTCAAGATCTCTTCACTCTGCTGATTTTCCATTATCAATCTCACATTCACACACACACACACAGATGGGATCCCCAGGCATACTCCACACAGTTACAACACTTGAGACAAAGACAGAGACTTAAATTCAACCAAACAAACAACAGTTAATAACACAGTTATAACATCCTGTCACCAGTACCAGAATCGCAAGACCAAAATCATTACTGTAACAAGTCACAAAATAAGCGAATACCAGTAGAATCAAAAGCAATACTTCCTAACCCTTATAGCTCAGACCATATTGTAACATTAATAGGGGGGTTTCCTTGAACCCTTTATAGTTGACCAGCCTGTCAGTGTCCCAGGAAGGATGAGACCCTTGTGTCCGACCAGCCTGTCTGCGTCCCACTGTGGGAACCATACTGAACAGCCCACTGTATCGGAGGGTGAGTCTACTAACCTATTCAGGGACCCCCGCTGACAGCATCACTGAATAAAATCCCTTATGGGCTGTTGATAGCACACTGGACCCAAAACCATTTCCACAAGACACCCCCCTGTGTCTTGTAGGACCTAAATCACAAGATGATACCCCCTGCTTAGTTATAACAGTCTGTCACTGATACCAAAACCACAAGACCAAAATCCTTAATATAACAAGCCACAAAATAAATCAAATACAAGTAAAATCCAAAACCTTTTTCTGCAAGACACCCCCTGCGTCTTGCAGGACCCAAACCACAAGAAGCCCCCTGCTTCTTGTGGGTGTATACCGAACGGACGCTAGCAGCTGGGTATACGCCTTTACCTACGAGATTTCTTATCTCGATTTACGGAAGGCTTCCAAACCATGCGTACGCTTACCAAGCCAATTTACCAAACCAATTTACCAAACCAATTTACCAAACCAATTTACCAAACCAATTTACCAAACCAATTTACCAAACCGAGGTGCCCCCTGCACCTTACAGACTATACAAAAAAAAGAATACCTTTTATGAGATGGTCCTTGTCTGCTCCCGCAGCGATCCGAATGAGTCGAGGGGTCCCTCCGGGAAAAATTCCCGAGGGCCCTAGGGAGCCCTGTCCTCAGCAGGTCCTGCAGCCGAGCAGAGAGGGTCCCATCTGGGTCGCCAAATTGATTCGGAGAAAACTCCAGGAACAAACTTGCCAACAAAGTTTTCAAGCTGACAAGCAGGTATTCTTTATTGCGGCGCCGGGAGACACGGGGGATAAATCCTCCTAACGTGTGTTCCCCGTATTGCTATAGAAGCCATCCTTATATAAGTCACTGGGCATACATAAATATTGATGAGGGCTATGCATCATCACTTCCATTTTCGACAAAGTCCCCATGCATAGTAGAATTGTGGTGGTGGTCTCTGAGGGTCGGTTACTTCTTCCAGAGTTCATCACTTTGGGAGCCTTTGAAGCACGCGCACTAGATGCTCATACCAGTTTAATTGGTTCGTAAGCACCAGAGACATAATAATCCTCCCATCCTCCTACTTATCAGTCAGTTTAACTGTAGTCCATCCTGGACACCTGCCATTCTCAGATACTCCTTATCCCTGTGTCCTGTTCTTCTAGACTGTTTTTCTTAAAACTAGGCCAACTATAACGATTTATCTTGTGAGAATTCTCAGTATGTTCTCTAATTGTACTATATTTTTTTTTCTATGTATCATGCACCTCAGTAATTTTCCATTGCTACTGTTACAAAGCCATCAAACTTAACACTACTTAAAGCTACTTCTAAAGATTTCTATATACCATTTTGTAATTTTGTTCCCCTTTGTCTCATCCTCTTCAATATCATAGGGACTTCAAAATGCGGTTATCAAAGGCTATCTGAGAATACATGACTAGGTATCAAAAAGGAATAGGACTGAAAACTGAAGTTTACAACCTAAACTAGAACAGCAACAAATTTCAGCTCCACAACAGGAATCCCACAGTACATTACCATAATTCTAGAGTTAAAAATAGAAAACCAGAGAAAGATGTTCAACATCTTTGTTGGCGACATGGACAGTGGGATTCAGTGCGCCCTCAGCAAGTCTGCCAATGACACCAAGATGTGTGGTTTGGTTGATATGCTGGAGGGAAGGGATGCCATCCAGAGGGAACTTGACACTGGTGACGCGGGACAATGCCAACATTATGAAGTTCAACCAAGACAAGTGCAAGGTCCTACACCTGGGTCAGGGGAATCCCAGGCACAGTTACAGGTTGGGTGGAGAAAAGGTTCAGAGCAGCCCTGTGGAGAAGGACTTGGGGGTGTTGGTTGATGAGAAACTTAACATGAGTTGCCTTCAATGTGCACTCACAGAACAGAAAGCCAACCGTATCCTGGGCTGCATCAAAAGAAGCATGACCAGCAGGTCAAAGGAGGTGATCCTGTCCCTCTTGAGACAAGAGGGGCACAAAATCACAAAATGGAATATAGAAACCTTTAGAATCAGTTTTAAGTAATGTTAAGTTTGGTGGCCTTGTAACAGTAGCAATGGAAAATTACTGAGTTGCTTGATACACAGAAAAAAAGTAGAGTACAGCTAGAGAGCATACTGAGAATTCTTGTACAATATTAATTGTTACAGTTGACATAGTTTTAAGAAAAACAGTCTAGAAGAACAGGACACAGGGATAAGGAGTATCTGGGAACTGCAGGTGTCCAGGATGGGCTACGGTTAAACTAACTGATAAGTAGGAGGATAGGAGGATTATTATGTCTCTGGTGCTAACAAACCAATTAAACTGGTATAAGCATCTACTGTGCATGCTCCAAAGGCAGCCAGAAGTGATGAATATTGTTGGAAGAAGTAAACGACCCTCAGAGACCACCACCACAATTCTGTACGCATGCAGGGAACTTTCTGGAAAATGATGTAGTCCATATGTAGCCTCATGAATATGTATGTATGGCCAGGGACTATGTAAGGGCGGCTTGTGTAGCAATATAGGGACACATCAAGAGGAGCTATCCCCTGTGTCTTCCGGCACGGCAATAAAGAATACCTGCTTGTCAGCTTGAAAACTTTGTTGGCAAGTTTGTTCCTGGAGTTTTCTCTGAATCACTCTACTCTGCTCTCATGAGACCTCACTTGTAGTATTGTGTACAGTTCTGGGGTCCTCAGAATAAAAAAGATATGGAATTGTTTGGGCAAGTCCAGAGGAGGGCCACGAGGATGGAGCACTTCTCGCATGAAGACAGGCCGAGAAAGTTGGGGCTGTTCAGCCTGGAGAAGACTGTGTGAAGACCTCATAGGAGAATTCCACTGTCTGAAGAACTTCATGAATCTTCTTTAACACTACCCAGAGTCTCTATTGCACTTCAGGAACTGGCGGGTTTGTTCCCAAGTCTGTCTGGAACTGAAGCGCTGATGAAGTGGAAAGGTTGCTGGCTGCCTGACTGGTTAACCTCAACATGCTGTGGCACATTGGTTCAGCGTTCTGCCATGTTGTCCTGGGTTTAGCAGCAGCAGTCATTTTTTCTCCTTCTTGGTAGCTGGTGCAGTGCTGTGTTTTGACTTTCGGGCTGGGAACAAAGCTGATAAAAAGGATGTTTTGGTTTGGCCAAGGACTTTGTGAGCCTCATGCTCTGCCAGGGAGGAGGGGAAGCCGGGAGAAAGCAGAGACAGGACACCTGACCCAAACTGACCAAAGAGGTATTCCATACCACAGCACATCATGCACAGGGGGGAACTGGGAGCTACCGGAAAGGACAGGGGGTCTGCCTGGTCGGACTGGTTGTTCGGCGCGTGGTATTGTACTCCTTTCCCTTGCTATTATCTCTTATCATTGTCGTTGGTGGTAGCGGTGGTGATTCGTATTGTACACTAGTTGCTAGACTGTTCTTACCTAAGCCCGTGGGAGTTGCATTCTTTCGATTCTCCTCCCCATCCCTCTGGGAGCGGGGAAGGGGGAGGCAGCCCCTGGGAAAGGGAGGGACTAACGTGGGCCTTGATTGCTTCCAGCCTGGCACCACTCACTGGGAGTAAGTGCAGAAGTTGTCTGGCTGGGGTTAAACCAAGACAGTTCTTTTTTGGCGCCCAACGTGGGGCACAAGGGATTGAGGTAACAACAGATCTGACCGGATTAATAGTCACTCGTCACAATGCTGATTTATTGGCTTTCAGAGTTGTTCCTCTTGATCTCACAGCTTCAGAATGTTGTAACTTACTTAGATCTGGTATTTGCTGTATTAGTGTTTTTCAAGTGTGGGGCTTGGGCTAAAGTTTCTGTCTCATCGTACTTTATGGTAATGACTTGTAACACAATAGAATTATTGATCATGAAACTTATCTGGCTTATGTTCCCAGTATGGTCACCACCTTTATACTTTGGGAGGTATATAATAGAAGTGCTTAGCAATTACACACATTTTTTCTCCTTCTCAGGTGGTCAACCTGTGAAGGAGGCATTCTTTTACCCTCCCAGTCCTTCCCCCAGAGCATTTACAGCATCATTTGAGAGTTTTGAATTGCCTCTTAATGCTGTTGAGACTTGTTTGCTGATTGTGATGGGGATCACCATGTTGGCACGTATACAGAGTGTATTTTGCCCACAACTATTTCGTCTGTTTTCAAAAGTTAAGCAGAATCAGGTTTGGGTCTTGTCTGGAGTTAAATGACGAAGTAGGAGGACCAAGAGATTTTCTCTGAGGCTGGACAGCCATGAGTGGCAGGGTGTGTGGGACAGTATGGGCAAGTATCTAGGTCAGTGGCCCCTCCAGTACTTTAGAATTTCACCACAGAACAACTGCAAAATCCAGAAGAATTAGTAAAACACTTAAATGAGGTGTGTGGTCATTCTGGCCATACCAGAGACGGACAAATCATGGCAACGTGCTGGGGCTTGGCCTATGCTTACAGGGCCATGTTCAATGCTTTCCAGCACCTTCAAAAGGAAAAAAATGTCGCTGGATCAGAGGGAAAAGCAACAGTCAGTACAGTTACTCCAGCTCCAAGTACAGCAGCTACACCACCCCCAGCAACAAGTACAGACGCTACTCAAACTTTGGCTGCAGCAGATAGCACAGCTACCCCAGCGGCAAGTACAGCAGCTACTCAAACTTCGACTGCAACAGACAGCGCAGCTATCCCAGCTCCAAGCACAGCAGCCACACCACCCCCAGCAACAAGTACAGTCGCTACTCAAACCACAGTGATAATCACTGCAACTAAACCAGAGGACCAATTCGTACCAATATCGGTTGCCCCTGTACGCAAGAGAAAAAGCAAAAAGGAGGCAGGAAGGTTAAAGCAAGATGAAGAAACAATGTGTTCACTACTCGATCCAGAACATGATCAGGAGTCATCATCACATGATGAAGAAGAAGAAGGAGAGGTGACTTCTCGACTTCGAACCTCAACCGAGCTACGGAATATGCGAAAAGATTTTACCCGTCAACCAGGGGAGCACATCATCACCTGGTTGCTCCGATGCTGGGACAATGGGGCCGATGGTCACGAACTAGAAGGTACAGAAGCCAAGCAGCTGGGATCACTTGCTAGAGAAGGGGGAATTGACAAAGCAATTGCAAGAGAGAAAAAGTCCCTCAGTCTTTGGAGGCGGCTCTTGGCAGCTGTGAAAGAAAGGTTTCCATACAAGGACGATGTTATGAGTCGTTCAGCCAAGTGGACTACTATAGACAAAGGTATCCAGTCTCTGAGAGAATCAGCCATCATAGAGATGATCTATCACGTCAAGTCAAATAACAGGGATATACCCATAGATCCAGATGAAGTCGAATGTGCACGACCCATGTGGCGAAAACTTACACGGAATGCACCATCATCATATGCCCATTCATTGGCAACAGTAACCTGGAATGACATAGTACCACTAACAGTGGATGAAATGGTTCATAAACTCCGCAAGTTCGAAGACAATCTCAACCCTTCCATCATCTCAGCTGTGGAAAAACTCTCCGAGGATCTCAAACAATTGAGGGATGATATATCTGACTTATCCAACTCCTCACGTGTACCAACACATGTTTCAGCTATTAACAAAAGGCATCCCACTGTTCGAGAGAGGAGATACAAGAGGTATACGCCACGGTCTACCCTATGGTTTTACCTGCGGGATTACGGAGAAGACATGACAAAGTGGGATGGAAAACCTACTTCAGTTTTGGAGGAACGGGTGAGTGAATTGAAAAGAGGAGCAAAGGCCAAGACTGATCGTCCCATGACAGCTACGGCTTCAGTCTCTGGTGAGCAGTTTCCCAGGTGGAGTGGAAGAGCTGATTTTACTCCAGCTCCTGTGATAACTAAAAATAATCCCTTTCCACATGACTTAAGTGTCCAGTCCTGTGATGACTATTAGAGGGGCCCTGCCTCCAGCCAGGTGGAGGTAGGGGACAATCGGATTTACTGGACTGTGTGGATCAGATGGCCTGGCACATCAGTCCCGCAGAAGTATAAGACTCTAGTAGATACCGGTGCACAGTGTACCCTGATGCCATCGAGCTGTCAAGGGGTGGAACCCATCTATATTTCTGGAGTGACAGGAGGATCCCAAGAGTTGACTGTACTGGAGGCTGAAATCAGCCTGACTGGGAGAGAATGGCAAAAGCACCCTATTGTGACTGGTCTAGAGGCTCCATGCATCCTTGGCATAGACTACCTCAAGAGAGGGTACTTCAAAGACCCAAAAGGGTACTGACGGGCTTTTGGTATTGCTGCTTTGGAGACAGGAAATTGAGCAGCTGTCCACCTTGCCTGGTCTCTCAGAGGATCCTTCTGTTGTGGGGCTGCTGAAAGTCGAAGAACAACAAGTGCCAATCACGACCCCAACAGTGCACCGGCGGCAATATCGCACCAACCGAGACTCCCTGATTCCTATCCATCAGCTGATCCATAGACTGGAGAGTCAGGGAGTGATCAGCAGGACCGCTCACCCTTTAATAGCCCCATATGGCCAGTGCGAAAGTCTAAGGGAGAGTGGAGACTAACAATAGACTATCATGGCCTGAATGAAGTCACACCACCCTTGAGTGCTGCCGTACCAGACATGCTAGAACTTCAGTATGAACTGGAGTCAAAGGCAGCCAAGTGGTATGCCACGATTGATTCTGCCAATGCATTTTTCTCCATTCCTTTGGCAACAGAGTGCAGGCCACAGTTTGCTTTTACTTGGAGGGGTGTCCAGTTCACTTGGAACTGACTGCCCCAGGGCTGGAAACATAGCCCTACCATTTGCCATGGACTGATCCAGACTGCACTGGAACAGGGGCAAGCGCCAGAACACCTGCAATACATTGATGACATTATAGTGTGGGGCGATACAGCAGAAGAAGTCTTTGAGAAAGGGAGGAAAATAATCCAAATCCTGCTGAAAGCCGGTTTTGCCATAAAACGAAGTAAGGTCAAAGGACCTGCACAGGAGATTCAATTTCTGGGAATAAAATGGCAAGATGGACGTAGACAGATCCCCACAGATGTAATCAACAAGATAACAGCAATGTCTCCACCAACTAATAAGAAAGAAACACAAGCTTTCTTGGGTGCAGTGGGGTTCTGGAGACTGCACATCCCAAATTACAGTTTGATTGTAAGCCCTCTCTATTATGTGACCTGTAAGAAGAATGATTTTAAATGGGGACCTGAGCAACAACAAGCCTTTGAGCAAATTAAACACGAGATAGTTCATGCAGTGGCCCTTGGACCAGTTTGGACTGGGCCAGATGTAAAAAATGTATTGTACACCGCAGCTGGGGAGAATGGCCCTACCTGGAGCCTCTGGCAGAAAGCTCCAGGAGAGACTCGAGGTCGACCCCTTGGTTTTTGGAGTTGGGGATACAAAGGATCCGAGGCAAGCTATACCCCAACTGAGAAAGAGATACTGGCAGCCTATGAAGGGGTTCGAGCTGCTTCGGAAGTGATTGGCACCGAAGCACAGCTCCTCCTGGCACCCCGGTTGCCCGTGCTAGGCTGGATGTTCAAAGGCAGGGTCTCCTCTACGCATCATGCAACTGATGCTACATGGAGTAAATGGGCTGCACTAATTACACAACGAGCTCGAATAGGAAATCCCAGTCGTCCAGGCATTCTAGAAGTCATCATGGACTGGCCAGAGAGCAAAGATTTCGGAATGTCACCAGAGGAGGAGGTGATGCATGCTGAAGAGGCCCCACCATATAATCAGCTGTCAGAAAGTGAAAAGCAGTATGCCTTGTTTACTGATGGGTCCTGCCGTATTGTGGGAAAACATCGGAGATGGAAGGCAGCTGTATGGAATCCTCGACGACAAGTTGCAGAAACTGCTGAAGGAGAGGGTGAATCAAGTCAGTTTGCTGAGGTGAAAGCCATCCAGCTGGCCCTGGACATTGCTGAACGAGAAAAGTGGCCAGTACTTTATCTCTATACTGACTCATGGATGGTGGCAAATGCCCTGTGGGGGTGGTTGCAGCAATGGAAGCAGAGCAACTGGCAACGTAGAGGTAAACCTATCTGGGCTGCTGCACTGTGGAAAGATATTGCTGCCCGGGTGCAGAACCTGGTGGTGAAGGTACGTCATGTAGATGCCCATGTACCCAAGAGTCGGGCCACTGAGGAACACCAGAACAACCAACAAGTGGATAAAGCTGCTAAGATTGAAGTGGCTCAGATGGACTTAGATTGGCAACATAAAAGTGAATTATTTTTGGCCCGGTGGGCCCATGACACTTCAGGCCATCAGGGCAGAGATGCAACATATAGATGGGCCCGTGATCGAGGGGTGGACTTAACAATGGACACTATTGCCCAGGTTATTCATGAGTGTGAAACATGTGCTGCAATTAAACAAGCCAAACGGTTAAAACCTCTTTGGTATGGAGGACGATGGCTGAAGTATAAATATGGGGAGGCCTGGCAGATTGATTATATCACACTGCCACCAACCCGCCAAGGTAAGCGCCATGTGCTTACCATGGTGGAAGCAACCACCAGATGGCTGGAAACGTACGCTGTGCCCCACGCCACTGCCCAGAACACTATCCTGGGCCTTGAGAAACACATTTTGTGGCGACATGGCACCCCAGAGAGAATTGAGTCAGACAGTGGAACTCATTTCCAGAATAACCTTATAGACACTTGGGCCAAAGAGCATGGCATTGAGTGGGTATATCACATCCCCTACCATGCACCAGCCTCTGGGAAAATCGAAAGGTACAATGGGCTGTTAAAAACTACACTGAGAGCAATGGGTGGGGGAACTTTCAAGCATTGGGATGCACACTTACCAAAGGCCACCTGGTTGGTCAACACCAGAGGATCTGCCAACAGGGCTGGCCCAGCCCAATCAGAACTTTTACATATTGTAGAGAGGGACAAAGTTCCTGTGGTGAATATGAAGAATTTGCTGGGGAAGACAGTCTGGGTTATTCCTGCTTCAAGTAAAGGCAAACCCACTCGTGGGATTGCTTTTGCTCAGGGACCTGGATACACTTGGTGGGTAATGCGGGATGATGGGGAAGTCCGATGTGTACCTCAAGGGGATTTAATTTTAGGGGAAAACAGCCAATGAACTTAATTGTATGTTGTTGCCTGCTGTGTAATACTTTAATAGCCCATCAACCAGATGTCTTCAGGCCACCAGCGACTAGCCCTGACTTCCCTTCAACCATCATCCCAACAGAGAATGAACTTTGACAGAACCAGACAAGTTCTACAGTAAGGGAATGATCAGCATCAGCAGGCAACGACCCAATACTGCACGCAGCCTCTCCTGTTCTGAAAGACTGTTACAAGAGATGGAGCCTGACATCATGGACCAGATGGACTCAGCAGCTTTATAGGGACTAGTCCATGCACTAAGATAGAAGTGCATTGAGATCAGAGTGATGGTATATTGAAAATGTAGGATCTGAGCATGACGTGAATGGTATGGAATAAGGGGTGGATAATGTCCTGGGTTTAGCAGCGGCAGTCATTTTTTCTCCTTCTTGGTAGCTGGTGCAGTGCTGTGTTTTGGCTTTCGGGCTGGGAACAAAGCTGATGAAAATGATGTTTTGGTTTGGCCAGGGACTTTGTGAGCCTCATGCTCTGCCAGGGAGGAGGGGAAGCTGGGAGGAGGCAGAGACAGGACACCTGACCCAAACTGACCAAGGAGGTATTCCATACCACAGCACGTCATGCCCAGGGGGGAACTGGGAGTTACCCAGAAGGACGGGGGGGTCTGCCGGGTCGGACTCGTTGTTCGGCGCGTGGTATTGTGCTCCTTTCCCTTGCTATTTTCTCTTATCATTGTTGTCGTTGGTGGTAGCGGTGGTGATTTGCATTGTACATTAGTTGCTAGACTGTTCTTATCTCAGCCCGTGGGAGTTGCATTCTTTCGATTCTCCTCCCCATCCCTCTGGGAGCGGGGAAGGGGGGGCAGCCCCTGGGGAAGGGGGGGAGGGGGGGGAAGGGACACTAACGTGGACCTCGATTGCTTCCAGCCTGGCACCACTCACTGGGAGTAAGTGCACAAGTTGTCTGGCTGGGGTTAAACCACGACACATGTGTAACAGATTGCTGGCTGGCCTCAACCTGCAGCATACCTACTGTCTAGGCAGTCCAGGAGGGCTGTCTTGTGCTCTCCAGCATTCAGGAACACAAGAATCGCAGTTGCATCAAGGAAATCTTCAGGATATTCACCACCCATCTGGCTAAAAATATTTCTAATCTTACACGAAGTAAAGGTTTGAAGATCCGGCTTTTATTTTACTCATATACCTACTCAGTATAGAACTGATACCCAGAAGAGCTAGACCACTGCTCGGGTCGGGCTGGGTATCTGTCAGCAGGTGTTGAGCAATTGTATTCTCTTCTCTTGTTATTTCCCTTATCATTATTATTATTGGTGGTAGCAGTAGTGGTTTTGTGTTATACCTTAGTTACTGGACTGTTCTTATCTCAACCCGTGGGAGTTACATTCTTTTGATTTTCTCCCCATCCCTTCAGGAGTGTGGGTAGGAAAGGGGGAAGTGAGCGAGCGGCTTCATGGTTCTCAGTTGCAGGCTGGGCTTAAACCACAACACCAAACCTACTACCTTTAAACATTATTAACTTTTCTTCTTGCTTTCTGGGCTGGGGTTGTAAAATGGAGACGAGGCCAACCATCTACCTCAGCCCTGCTCTGAATATTTAGATTAAAAGGAGAGCTGAGTGTTGAGGTTCTATCATAAAAAAAGTTTGTGAAACGTCATAAGAGATGGTTGATGAGGAATGGACTCCAACACAACCTTATTTAATGAACTTAGAAAATATTATTTCATGAAACAAATGGGATACAGCATGCTGTGGCATGCTGTAGTAAATGTTACAGTGGTATTGCTTTTAAACATGACCAGGAGAATTTTTCAATGAATGTATTAACTTCCTCACCATTTATGTATGAAATTTACAGGTCAAAACCCAGAGAATCTGGGCTTATTCCAGCTTCTGATTTCTGCTGACCCAACTCGTATCTTATGATAATTCCCTAGTTACATACAAATAAATGATTATATATTGATACAGTATGGGCTGTTAAATGCTATTGAGTAATGATGATAGTAGTGTATATGCTAAAGTAACAGTATTTGGTTAAGAGAGAGCAAAGAGAAGGAAACCTCTCAAGGGATATTTTTTGTTTGTGTCCTATAATGCTTAACTACTCCAGGATTGGAAAGGGGAAGGTTTGATTATATACTTGTCTACCCTTCTTCACTGTTTTACTATTTGCAATGCAGACTGCCCTGTGTCAGAAATACTGGAGGAACAAGAACACCACCACAGGCCTAGGAATAGTGAACAAGTAGGATATGCAGTTTAGGACAGTACTTTCAATAGCTTACAAGCGAGTGCAGGAAATGTATCCCACAATTCTTTGGTCCTGAGGTGTACTTCCCACTTGCACCTGGGAGGGAAGGAAGAAATAAAAAGGTGATTAATGGAAGAGTTCATACAACTCCACTTCCACTCCAGCCGTGCAACCTCTGTACATGGTATTGCCTTTTTTCCCCGTCTTTCCATCTTGGCTCCATTTTGAAAACACACACACATGAAAATCCACTGGAGGCACACACTGGGGCTTCCTGGGGTCCCACTGCCGCTAGCACACTGCCTTCCTCCTGATCACCACTACATCAACCTTTCCATTTTGATCTGTGACACATGCAAAATGTGACAACTCTTTGCAATCCCACTGGTTCTTTGTCCCAGTTGCACTGCCACCCTTTTGCATCCCAGCTCTTGTTCACATGCAGGATTCAGGCTCACCACTGAAGTGCCATGTAATACTGATATTATCAGCAGTCTAATTTTTGCTCACTATGTAAGACCAGAATGCAGAAGGAAAAAATGCCAAGGGAGGCTGGGGAAAAGGATGAAACACGAAATAAATACTGGTTTTGACCATGTTTTCTCCATTCTACAGCAAGATTTGGATTTTGATGGGGTTTTTTTCCAGTCTTCTACAAAGGTGTTAGGGATTTTTGCTATGTCTCAGCAAAGTGTTTACATTCTTCAGCACCCAGCAGCAGCACCCATGTCTGTCAACCAGATGAAAACAAAGTGTGCTGCTGCTCTTACTCACAGAAGAGGCAGGGCTTCCAGGGCAGCTGGAACATTCCTCATCTGTATCATGTGCTACAGTCTTTTAAAAAATGTATTTGCTGGTGGACACACAACCAAATCAGAATCAAGTTCTGGTCTAGGTTTTTAACTCTATTGAAGGGTTTGGCAGTTCAGGGCTTGACTTGCAAATCAGAAGTCCCAGTGATTTGAGGATCAAGATTTGGTTTGAGGGAAGAAACAAGCTTGAGCATATGGTTTTCCTGTTGACAGGTAACATGGCAACACTGCATGGACTACTAAAGGAAATGCCCATGGAGGAAGGTTGCAACCAGGGCTCAGAAAAAAAACCCACAGATAACTCTTCTTTGTAAGGCTTGGCGCAGATTTCATCTGACACCTCTAAATAACAAGCAGAGCTCAATTTTATACAGACACAGTTTTGTCAGCTTCACTGGTTTTTTTTTTTTCAGCTATGCAAGAACCATACGATTCATTTTATAACTGGAAAGTCAGCTCTGCAGTGAGTGAATGTGGAAGTAATTTGTACTGTACAATACCATGTTAATTTTCAGATTTTGTTCAACCTAGCAGAGTATGTAATAAAGAGCTTGCATTATTCTATCCTCAGCCTGTTCAGTCCTTGTTTAGACAGCTTTCCAAATGGATACTGAAGGTGTTCTTATTTCATGTGCCCATAAAGTTCACCTGCTTCAGGGAGGGTGAAGGCAGAGGGAGACAAGAAAAACACATGCAGTCACTAGTGGATCTCCCCCTAAGCCAGAGGATTCTCTTGAACTTACAAGACTGTACCAGAGTTGAGGAAGACATCCTGATCTGCTGGATGGCTGCTAGTGAGTACTGCAGACGCTTCACTATGCAGACCTCTTTCTTCCACCCTCATAGAAACATAGAATAGTTAGGACTGGAAAGCACATTAGGATCATAGAATAGTTAGGGTTCGAAAGGACCTTAAGATCATCTAGTTCCAACCCCCCTGCCATGGGCTGGGGGCACCTCACACTAAATCATGACACCCAAGCCTTTTCCAACCTGGCCTTGAACAACGCCAGGTATGGAGCATTCACAACCTCCCTGGGTAACCCATTCCAGTGCCTCACCACCCTAACAGGAAAGAATATCTTACCTATATCCAATCTAAACTTCCCCTGTTTAAGTTTTAACCCGTTACCCCTTGTCCTGTCACTACAGTCCCTAACGAATAGTCCATCCTCAGCATACCTATAGTCCCCCTTCAGATATTGGAAGGCTGCTATGAGGTTTCCAGGCAGCCTTCTCTTCTCCAAGCTGAAGAGCTCCAACTTTCTCAGCCTATCTTCACATGGGAGGTGCTCCAGTCCCCTGATTATCCTCATGGCCCTCCTCTGGACTTGTTCCAACAGTTCCATGTCCTTTTTATTTTGAGGACACCAGAACTGTACACAATACTCCAAGTGAGGTCTCACAAGAACAGAGTAGAGCGACAGGATCATCTCCTTCGACTGCAGGTCACTCTCCTTTTGATGCAGCCCAGGATATAGTTGGCTTTCCAGGCTGTGAGTGCACACTGCCAGGTCATTTTCATTTTCTCATAGACCAACATCCCCAAATCTTTCTCTGCAGGGCTGCTCTGAATCTCTTCTCTGACCAAACTGTAGCTGTGCCTGGGATTGCTCCGACCCAGGTGTAGGACCTTGCACTTGGCATGGTTAAACTTCATAAGGTTGGTATCAGCTCACCTCACAAGCGTGCTGAGGTCCCTCTGGATGACATTCCTTCCCTCCAGTGTATCAGCTGAACCACACATCTTGGTGTCATCAACAAACCTGCTGAGGGCACCCTCACTCCCACTGTCCATGTCACCAAGAAAGACGATGAACAAGACTGGTCCGAACACTGATCCCCGCGGGACCCACTCATTACTGGTCTCCAGCTGGACATTGAGCCATTGACCACAACTCTTTGTGTGCGGCCATCCAGCCAGTTCTTTATCCACCGAGTAGTCCACCTATCAAATTGATGTCTCTCCAATTTAGTGATAAGGGTGTCATGTGGGACAGTGTCGAACGCTTTGCACGAGTCCAGGTAGATTACGTCAAAAGCTCTACCCTTGTCCATCAGTTTTGTAGCCCCATTATAGAAGGCCACCAAATTGGTCAGGCATGATTTCCCCTTAGTGAAGCCATGCTGGCTGTCACCAAGCACCTTGTTGTTTTTCATGTGCCTTAGCATGCCTTCCAGGAGAATCTGATAGAACATTTTGCCAGGTACAGAGGTGAGACTGACTGGTCTGTATTTCACTGGGTCATCCATTTTCCCCTTCTTGAAAATGGGGGTTGTATTTCCCTTTTTCCAGTAGTTGGGAATTTCATCTGACTGCCATGATTTTTCAAATATGATGGACAGTGGCTTAGCAATTTCATTTGCCAGCTCCTTCAGGACCCACAGATGGATTTCATCAGGTGCCATGGACTTCTGCACGTTTGGGTTTTTTCAGATGGTCTTGAACCAGATCTTCTCCTACAGTGGGCCTAGGGTCATCCCAGGCACAGCTACAGGTTGGGCAAAGAAGAGATTCAGAGCAGCCCTGCGGAGAAGGACTTGGGGGTGTTGGTCAATGAGAAAATGAACATGAGCCAGCAGTGTGTGCTCGAGCCCAGAAAGCCAACTGTATGCCGGGCTGCATCAAAAGGAGTGTGACCAGCAGGTTGAAGGAGGTGATCCTGCCCCTCTACTCTGCTCTTGTGAGACCTCACTTGGAGTATTGTGTGCAGTTCTGGTGTCCTCAACATAAAAGGGACATGGATCTGTTGGAACAAGTCCAGAGACAGGCGATGAGGATGATCAGGGGACTTGAGCACCTCCCATATGAAGATAGGCTCAAAAAGTTGGAGATGTTCATCCTGGAGAAGAGAAGGCTGAATGGAGACCTCATAGCAGCCTTCCAGTATCTGAAGGGGGCCTATAGGGATGCTGGGGATGGACTCTGTATTTGGGACTGTAGTGATAGGACAGGGGGTAACTGATTAAAACTTACACAGGGGAAGTTTAGATTGGATATAAGGAGGAAATTCTTTCCTGTTAGGGTGGTGAGGCACTGGAATAGGTTGCCTAGGGAGGTTGTGAATGCTCCATACCTGGCGTTGGGCTTGTGTATGCTCCATACCCTGGCTGGGTCACATGGGCTTGTGTATGTTCAGGTTCTTAAGATGGTCTTGAACCAGATCCTCTCCTACAGTGGGCCTAAGGTCATCATTCTCAAAGTCTCTGCGTTTGCCTTCCAAGACATGGATGGTGTGGTCAGAGCTGTTGTCACTGAAGAATGAGGCAAAGAAGTCATTAAGAACTTCAGACTTCTCCAAATCTAGGGTAGCTAGTTCTCCCAATAGCTTCTGGAGAGGGCCCGTGTTGTCCCTAGTCTGTCTTCTATTTGCAGTGCAACTATAGAATCCCTTCACATCCCTACCCAAGTTTAATTCTCACTGGGCCTTAGCTTTCCTAACCTGGTCCCTAGCTTTCAGTACAACATCCCTGTATTCTTCCCAGGCCGCCTGTCCTTGCTTCCACCTCATTTATAAGCCTCATTTTTCCCTTGAATTTTCCTGAGCAGCTCCTTATCCATCCAAGGAGGTCTCCTGGCCCTCCTGCTGCACTTCCTTCTAGTTGGGATGCAACACTCCTGAGCTTGTAGCAGGTGATCTGTCAATATTAACCAACAGTCTTGGGTCCCCCTGCCCTCTAGGGCTATATCCCATGGAACCTTGCTAAGCAGGCTCCTGAAGTGGCCAAAGTCTGCTCTCTTGAAGTCTTGGGCAGTGAGCTTGCTGCACACTCTTCTCACTGTCCTGAGGATCTCAAACTCAACTATCCAAGGCTGCCCTGGAGCGTCATGTTTCCAACCAGATGTTCCCTCTTGATGAGCACGAGGTCAAGCATGGCACCTCTCTTTGTTGGCTCCTCTATTACTGAAGGAATTTCTCTTCCACACAATCAAGGAACCTCATGGATTGCTTCTGCCGGGCAGTACCGTTCCTCCAACAGATATCAGGGTGTTTGAAGTCCCCCATGAGAACAAGGGTCTGTGAGCGTGAGGCTGTTCCTATCTGTCTATAGAGTGCTTCATCCCAGATTCATCTTGATCAGGCAGTCTTTAACAGATCCTCACAGCAATGTCTCCCATCGCTGTTCTCCCTTTAACCCTGACACACAAACTCTCTGTTGACTGCTCACCTGTCCCCAGACAGAGTTCCATACTCTCCAGCCTATCACTAACATAAAGGGCAACTCCCCCTTGTCCTGTCACTGCAGTCCCTAATAAAGAGTCCTTCCCCAGCATCCTTATAAACCCCCTTCAGATACTGGATGGCTGCTATGCAGCCTTCTCTTCTGAAGGCTGAACAGCCCCAATTTCTCAGCCTGTCTTAATACGGGAGGTGCTCCAGTCCCCTGATCATCCTACTGCTCAAAACTTACACAGCATACCTGAAAGAAAGCTTAACTAAGGCTCCATACTACTCCCTCCATCTAAGGATGAATGTTGACATTTTTAAACTTTCTAGTAAATTACAAACAGGTTGTGCATCATATAATTTCTGCTCAGCATTCATTGATACATTTTAAGCTTGATTTGACTGCAAAATAATCACCCAGTTTCTGAAAGGGACATGGATTTTAAAGCTCCCTTTAAATTCATCAAACCACTGTGTATTAAAATCAAGAGTGTGTCAAACCAACAGCTGCAGAGTAACCAAGAACACTGCAATCTGCATCCTGTTACGTGCAGACACATACAAACCAGCTTTTTAGTTGGCATCACCACCACAGGATAGCACATGTCAGGCCCACTTCCCTCTTCTCTCTTACTGTAGCAGAGAAGCACTAAGAGACAGTTGGAGTTATAAAACCTACAAAGCAGTGATGCGGAGGGTTGACCAATGTACAGGGGGGTTGTACAGGGGGGTTAGAGGAATTTACTTGCAAATGTGCACATCAAGGCACACCAGAAGGTGAGCTCTGAATTAGAAGAAGGAAATGAGCTGGTGGACAGAGAGGCAAAAGAAGCAGCAAAAGGTGAGGTACCAACTGATGGAGCATTGATCCCTGATGGGAAAGTTTCCTTAGAAGGTAAGCCAAATTATAATAAGGAAGATCAAAAATTGATTGCAGATCCAAATGGAATATTCAATGAAGAAGGGTGGGCCAATACACCACAAGGAAGGGTAATTGTTCCCTTATCAATGTTATGGTCTTTAGTAAAGAATGAACATCAGAAAACACACTGAGGAGCCAAAACCTTACATAAACATTTAATAGGCAACATTATGGCTAGAAAATTATATGCCACCATTCAACAGGTAACTCGCCAGTGCCTTAAGACAAATCCCAAAATTATACCCAAGCTCAAAATGGGTCAAATTGGAAAGGGTAATGGACCAGGACAGCAATGGCAAATCGATTTCACGGAACTGCCGAGAAAAGGGGGGTATAGATACTTTTTAATATTAACTGACACCTTTTCAGGTTGGCCAGAAGCCTTTCCAACTAGGAGTGCAAAGGCACGAGAAGTGACCAAAATACTGTTACAGGAGATAATACCACGCTTTGGAGTTCCAGCCATAATATCTTCAGACAGAGGGACACATTTTATTTCAAATGTGGTACAGCAAGTAAGCAAATATCTTGGAATTGATTGGCAACTTCATATCCCTTATCATCCACAATCAAGTGGACAAGTAGAAAAGATAAATCATTTAATCAAACAACAAATTGTGAAATTGGGCCAGGAGGCCAGGCTACCTTGGCCCCAAACCCTTCCACTGGCCTTGTTGAGAATTTGAACTAAACCAAGAGCACGAAAAGGACTGAGTCCTTTTGAAATTTTATATGGAAGGCCATATGGGGTTCAACAGGGAATGTCTCCCCAAGCGGGAGAAGAAACCATGAACACCTATATAATAGAGTTAGGAAAGCAGCTTACTAGAATTGAAAAACATGTGGCTGGAACTCGAAGCAGAGGGTTGGACAGCTCGGTACATAATATACAGCCTGGAGATTATGTGTATGTAAGATTTTTCAAACCTACAGGAGATGATGATCTCAAGCCAAGGTGGAAAGGGCCATTCCAGGCGTTATTAACTACATTCACAGCTATCAAGATTAAGGAACAGAACGCCTGGATTCATCATACTCGAGTTAAGAAAGCCCCGAAGACACCCTGGAGAGCAATCCAAACCGAAAATGAATTGAAACTAAAGCTAATTCATAACAAGTAACACTGCAAATTGATAAGACTGTATTGATGATATTTTTAACCTTCTTGTTTAAAGCTTTAATACTTTTCTCTTGTTTGCAATTATAACCAGCGAAAGGTCGAAGAATGATGAAAATAATTAGAGGATTAATTGTGATTCTAGGGGTCTCACGAAGTCTTGACAAAATGTTACCATTATTAGGTAGAGACAAATGTTTAGCTTACTTGGGCAAATAGAACTGGTGTTACTGATTTTTGTTTATCACTCACACAAGTAGGAAACCCATTCCAAACGTGTTTAATCGGAGTTCCTTATCTAAGTATGGATGGGTGAAGAATGATTCAGTCTTGAACCTTACAATAGTAACTAGAGTAGTTAAGAGAACTTCAGGCGATTGGACAGTTGCATCTGTTCATACAAGAGGAATTATAAAAGGACTAAATCGTTCAACCATCCCAATTCAGGAACTCCGACTTCTGGGGTCTGACCAAAGTAATCAGAGCTGTATAACATTCAATTCTTGGTCAGATGAAACTCCAGAAACTAAAGTGACTAGTAGGAAAGATTAGTATCATAATGTTACCTCATATTGTCTTGGGTCTTCTCCTTCACTCCCATATGATGTTATCACCCCTAAGGCACTACCCCCAGGTTACTTCTTGATATGCGGAGACCGTGCATGGCCAGGAATACCCTCTAAGCCGCATGGGGGACCATGCTATTTAGGAAAATTGTCCTTGTTTGCAGCTTCCAAAAAACATGTAATCCAAACCCTACGAGAAGACCTTCATAGGAATAAAAGATCTATTAACCAATTAGGCCCTAAATGTGACCCCACATTAAAGATTTGGGGCCATTCTCTTACTAGCCCATGGTCATGGATGCGAAGATTTTGAAGGTATGTGTTGTATGAACTTAACAGACCATTCAAAATCTATCTATGCCAAATTACAAGACCTACAGGAAAACATGAAGAAATTGCAAGTTGATGGAGGGTTGGATGATTGGTTGAATTGGGTTTGGGATTACAGGGTGGATTAGGGAGTTAATCAAACAAGGGATTTGGATTCTGGCTGTAGTTCTTTTAGTCTTAATGACAATTCCATGCTTAATCCAATGTGTATCGAATATGTTTCACAAATCCATTGAAGGCACCTGGGTATCTCTTAAGTAAAAGAATTTACTTATGTTATAGAAAAGGGGGGAATTGAAACTGCTGTGGCCTATTGTGTACAGGGGGGTTGTACAAGGGGGTTAGACAAAATGTACAGGGGGTACTGATTAAGTCATAGCTGGTTTAACGAGCTCAGCAGATGTCTTATCAGGCAGTACCAGAACAGAACCTCCTAATGAGGAGAATAGGGGGGGTTGTACAAGGAGTACTGCTTAAGTCATAGCTGGCTTGACAAGCTCAGCAGATGCCTTATCAGGCAGTACTAAGATAAAGCTCCCTAACGAAAGGAATAGCTCATTAAACCAGTTAGACATAGACCAGACCCATCCAGCTCCTAAAGAGCATGCGTGAGGACCAGAGGTAAAAAGTTCAAGCCTGAGGAAGACTCGTTTACTTCATCTTGAAGACCCCTACCCACAAGAGGAAGACTACTTACTTCATCTGAAGACCCCTGCCCAAGACCAGCAGGAGGCACTGCGCATGTGTGGAGAGCCTTTTAGCTCATTATAATACGAAGCGGGGATAGAATATGAATATGTATGACTTTACAGGATAAATGTAGAAGAAAAACGGCACTAAGACACGCATGCCTTTTGGAGGACCAATCCCCCGTGCGTCTTCAGCTGAATAAAGCATACCTACTTTACAACTTTAACGAAGTTGTGGAGTCTATTCCGCTATCACTTCTGATATTCAGAAAGATTAGTTTCCAAGATGCCAAAAGATTTCTAATACACAGGCTAAGCAACCTGCAAATAGTATGGGATGTCTCCAAAACATTATAGATCACATCTTAATGCAAAAAGCCATCATAATTATCAAGTACCCATCCCAGACTTCTGGGTACATAAAACAGATTTAAATAAACCCCTAATGTAAGTAACAGGTATAAAAATAATCGTCAGGATGACAAAAATAGACCAGTGCAATGGACAAAAACTAATTAATGCTTACAGTTCAGGAAAAAACCAGAAGTTGGCAGCAGCAAAAGTACCTATACCTACTAATACTCAATCCCCCAAACTCCACATCCTATTATCTATCTATACAAACATATCAGAAATTAAAGTGCCCTTTTGTGGTATTTCCTTTCTTCAGGCTATTTCATGCTTCCTTTTCCTAACTTTTTCTTGCATTCCAGTTCAGCTAGAAGACAGCAGCAATGTGAAGCAATGGAGAAAGGGTAGGAGAGCTGTTGCTGCTACAATATGCCAAGAGGGAATAAGTAACAAAAATGCCAGAAGGCCAAACAGGTAACACAAACAGCTCTTCAACATCCAGAGGTTACCATCTCTCTCACACAGCACTCACTGCAGTCAACTTCTGCCAGGCTTATGTTCAGTTGTCTGATTTTGTACCCAAGTCACTTCCCATTTTAGAACATGTTAGAAGTGGGCTAATAGTCAAAAAGCCAATCAACCAGTTCAGAATCAATAAAGATAGCAGAACTTATTCATCATATTCAGTTAAGGCACTTTTTCCCTAGTTTCAAAAGTGACTGGTGTTAAGAAGTTTGTTACATGTCATTGGAAGAATATAGGAAAGGTAAAACAAGGCTATACCTCAAGAGGGCAGACGCTTCTGAAACTAACATTAGATACCTCCAAACAAATATAGCATTGAGGAGAATAACATACAGATTATACTTCATTTAGAGAACACCAAATGATATTTCACACCTCACTCCCAGAAGTAAGAAAAAATTCCCCAAACCACCTTATCACACCAACAACCACCATTTTGTGCTCTCAGCCATTACACAGCAAATCTCGTTGGTGCTTTCCCACCATGTCTCCACCTCTGCTGCCAAGCAGCCAATCAGAGCAAGGGGGATGGAAAAGCTGTTTCTCCATTACCATGCCTTGCTTTGTGCATCTCTTCCTTGGCCTTATCTCATTAGCCTCGAAGAAGAAGGAGATAAAAAGAGGCTTGGGGGGGGGGGGGGGAAGCCTAGGTAAGTTCAGGAGTAGGGGCAGCTGAGAGAGAGAGACTGAGGAGGATTAGGAAGGCTGAGGGGGCTCAGTGAGGGGAGGGTGTGGCCTGTCCTTCTTGTGTTTCCAGAGTCTTTCTGTTCCTCAGAGATTGCTGTTTGTAAAGCTCTCCTATTTCTGTTTTTTCAGTGTAGTTGTTGGAAATTAACCCTGCTAGGCAGCATGGAACCAAGATTTTTCAATGGCAGTAGCATTATTAATTGTATTATTAAATAATTTGTTTCTATATAAACAATGTTTTAAGAGGGGGGATTGTCTAAAACACTAAGACTTCATGATTTTTGTCCGTATGTAGATCCTTACCCAGATTCTATCAAGCTGAGATCAAAGCATCCTGGTTACTGATTTTGTTGGAAGGGGAGGTCTGAGGTGAGAATCAGGGTAGATGCGCCCATTTGCAGTGTACATTATGAAAGAGCAGTCCATCTCACAAAACATAGAGTTAGTCAAAAGAAACAACAGATGATAAACAGGTTTTACAGGGCAATTTATTTCTGCTGAATAGATTGAAAAAAAATGAAGGAAAGACAGTTTATCTGCCATCCTCCCCGCGTAAGTGGGTGAACCTCTAAGTTTGGTAAGCACTTCTGATCCTTGAGAGTAGGCTGGGGTGGAGCTCTTCCATGAGTCTTTGTGTCAGATTTTATTGAGGCAATGGATTTAGGAGCTTGGGATCAACTTGATTATTCTGTGTTGTGTTTGTTCAAGGGGCAGGAAGGAAACATTAAATTAAACCCACTTGAAGTTATTTGCTAATGAATAAGGTAATTATACACTATTATATTAGTATTAGAAGGTCTTTACATTGTCTCTGTTTTTTGTTGTTTCGTAAGAATTGTTAGAAAATAATTTTAGATAAGCTAGAATTAACATTGCCTCTTGAAAAGGTCTATGTTTGTAACTGGGATAAAGAGAGTTTGTGTTAAGAAAATAACATGTATCAGGGTAGGTGGTAGCAGTAAAAAGCCAAACACTTCTATGCTGGATGTCATGTATATATTTTAAAGGCAAGAGTTCCTAACTTGGAGAGTTCTCCTTGCAGCCCTGATCACAGCATGCAAAAAAGTGATTCTATTTTTCCTGTATGATAGTTCAGGAAACTGATGGAAGCTGACTTTCTAGTGTAATAACTGTATGAATTGGCCACAAACATGACATTTCCATTTTGATGCAGAGGGTTGACCAATATACAGGGGGGGTTAGAGGAATTTGCTTGCGTTAGAGGAATTTACTTGCGTTAGAGGAATTTACTTGCCTAGACAAGGTATTGTCTGTTGTAAGTGCTTACTAAGCAGAACAAAGACACCAAGTCCTATTGATAAGCAAAAGCAGACACCTGGTCCTATTGATAAGCAGACACCTGATTATAATGATAAGTAGCTATTGATAAGGAAAAGCAGGCGCGGGATACGGGAAGAAGCAGATGGTTTATGGCCGGGGCACCGACCAAACCCTAAGACCATATGTGTGAAGACCAAAAGGTGACAAGTTCAAGAAGAGGAAGACTCATTTACTTCATCTTGAAGACCCCTACCCACAAGAGGAAGACTCATTTACTTCATCTTGAGACCCCTGCCCATGACCAGAGGGGGCACTGCGCAGGCGCAGAGGACTTTCTAGGTCATTATAATACGAAGCGGGGATAGAATATGAATATGTATAGGCGTATTGTGCAACCTTGTAACTTTAGAGGATAAATGTAGAGGGAAACAACACTGACGCACGCATGCCTTTTGGAGGATCAATCCCCCGTGCGTCTTCAGCTGAATAAAGCATACCTACTTTACAACTTTAACGAAGTTGTGGAGTCTATTCCGCTATCAGCAGAGTCAAAGGATCTTTTTGTAGGCATTTTAAATTAACGTGACATGCAGTGTTATAATGGTGTCACACCAGAGCCTCCCAAGGGCCTGGGCTGTCAAAGTATGAAAATGGATTGGCTGATTTATGTATTTGCTAACTCCTCCTCTTAGTCTTCAACAGCAACAGGGAACAGTGGTTTAAAACTTCAGACATGAAACTGTCACTTAGATGCAAGTGACATTTCCTATCTTGTTAGAACCTATTTTTTTCTGTGACTGTGTCCATCTAAGTCTGAATGAGACCCTCAGATTGGTAACAGAAACATTGTTGAAATTGAAGAGATCGAAGTGCTGAATGTAGCTTAGTCCTCCAGTTATGCAGAAAATTGCCTTTACACAATAGCTACTAACAACAATGTCATCCTCATGTCTCCATCCTGGCCTTCATCAGTCTATACATATGGAAAAACCCATCTCTGACTGTGATCTCTGTCAGGAATTGTCAGTAGCAGTACCTTTTGTGGCAGACATCTTTAGGAAGAGAACAGACCAAGGCTAGCAGAATCCCTTTGCACAGGTAGCATGAAAGGGTGTTAAAAGCCTCTGTAATTTACTTCCAACTTCTTCCCTTTGTTGTCACACTCCAGTTGTTAAGCCACAATCAAATCACTTTACCTTCTTGTGCTTTAGTTTCTCCTATTAAGCAGATACTGACCTTTATTATGCACTCTGAGACATGGGAATGAAAAGCAGTACCTAAGAGGTGATTGTTATTACAGCTACTAATCGTAACCCTTGAGCTCTTGAAGTCTCTTGGGTAAAATAACTCTGTACAACTAAGAAAATATCTCAAATCCTTCCAAATCTCCACCTGAACTTTACAGTCTAGATGATGAAGACAGGGCAGGGAAGAGGGTGGGTAATAGAAAATGATTTCCTCTTCACTGGGAACAGAACCTATTCTGAAAGGAAAATGTATACACTGGGAGTAGGGATATGCTCTGTGACAACTCCCTCAAAATGATTTTGCCTTTTTCTTCAAAATAATTCAACTTTTATTAGATATTTAGTTCTGAGACCTTTACTTTATCTCCTTTTAAGTTACATTTGTAGTAAGGAGACAAGTTGTACTCTTTAATGAGTGCCAGTTTCTTTCACTGAACAATTCTTCTGAATCTGGCTGTTGGGTCTTTCCTTACGTCCTGGGTTCAGCTTTAACAGTTATTTTTCTCCTTCCTAGTAGCTGGTGCAGTGCTGTGTTTTTGCTTTACTCTGAGAACAATTATGATAACTCACCAATGTTTTGGTTGCTGCTAAGTAATGCTTACCCTGATCAAGGACTGATGCAGAGGGTTGACCAATGTACAGGGGGGTTGTACAGGAGGGTTAGAGGAATTCCCTTGCTTAAGCAAAGGTATTGTCTGTACCTATCATGCCTACTAAGCAGAACAAAGGCACTAACTATTGATAAGGAAAAGCAGACACTTGGTTCTATTGACAAGGAAAAGCAGACACCTGATTCTACCAATAAGCACCTATTGATAGGGAAAAGCAAACCGCTGAATCTACTGTTAAGGGGGAGAAGCAGGTGGTTTATGGCTGGGACCAAACCCTAAGGCCATATGTGAAGACTAAAAGGTGAAAAGTTCAAGAAAAGGAAGACTCATTTACTTCATCTTGAAGACACCTACCCACAGGAGGAAGACTCATTTACTTCATCTTGAGACCCCTGCCCATGACCAGAAGGGGCACTGCACAGGTGCAAAGGACCTTCGAGCTCATTGTAATAGGAAGCGGGGATAGGACATGAATATGTATAGGCGTATTATGCAACCTTATAAATGTAGAGAGAAACAACACTGAGGCACAAATGACTTTGAGGAACCAGCCCTGTGCGTCTCAGCGCTGAATAAAAAGCATACCTACTTTACAACTTTAACGAGTTGTGGAGTCAATCCGCGCATCAATTTGGTGAGCCAGCCAGGAGGCCTCTGTTCAGCTGCAGGATTGGCTGAGGGGCGGACATCCTAGGCGCCCCAGGCCGCTTGCCTGGAGGAGCTCCGCTTCTCGTCCGCTCACTGCAGGGACAGACAACAACCTGTGCCGGCTGCGGAAAAATGGTATGCTTGAAATTTAGGTAATTTAGGGGGCCTGTAAGGCGTACGCGTGGCCCGGGGCTGCTGGTAAGGCGCGCAGAGATGTCTGGCGCACAGCGTAGTTCCCCTTGGTAGGTAGGGCTTGCAAGCAGGGAACTCGCCGACTGATAGAGGGGCCGCTAGCGACCCTGAGGGTGCATCGGGTGAGTCCAGGTTTTTGCTGCATCCCAAGTTTTGGGAAGCAGGACGAACCTGCTACTGTAAGAAGCAGCAGGAGAAGGGTAAGCGGAACTACAGTGTGGGTGTGTGGGATCCCATGTGTGTGTTTGTGTTTCTGTGTGACTGAGACGTAGCATACGGAAGTGAGTGTGGAGTCCTGATCCGCGGTTCGGTGTTCTCCTCGAGGAGAGAGGCCTGAGACAGACGAAGTGTCTTTGTTTTGTGTTGTGTCTAAGTGCTTTGTGTGTATATGTCTGTCGTTAGTGTTAAAGATTACAGTGCTTAAGCGGTGGGGGAGGAGTAGACAAAAGTAAACTGTTGCTATTGGGGGGGGGGGGGGGTGTTAAGAAGAGTTCCCTCTGCGCCCCAGTGGCTGTATAACAGAAATATAATCTCTAATGTCTGTAGTCCTACTGTGAGGTATATAGGAATGATTCGTGTCAGAAACTTAGGAGTCCTTGTCATCATTGCACTTTGGGAGGAATCGAAAATCATGTGTAGAATGTATAGGAATGATCAGATTAAGATGGAAGTTCCTGTCAATACAATGATGAAAGAAAAGAAGGAACAAAGGAATAATCCTTCCTAATCAAAGTCTTTGTTACTTTAAGGGGTACTTTGTTTAACTACTTGAATGTCTCAAATGTTTTGCTAATTAGAGAAGGTGTTTTGTTTAACTGCTTGAATGCCTTAAGGGGGTTAGGTAATCAAGGGATACATTCTGTTACGGGATGAGGTGAAACTTCTGTATTCAATATGTAACTATATGAGAAATGGAATTGAGGGGGCTAAGATGGTGGTTAAGCTTGTGACAGACATTCCCTGTTAATGTATTGCCAAGGAATTCAATGACATTTTAAGAAGTTTCATCACCCAAAGATAAGATCCCAGCAACAGGAGGAGAACAATGAAAAAGAACCACGTCGATATTCGGGTGAAGGAGACGACAGGATTGGTTGAAACCCAAGATCGAGGAGTATAAGAGACTGTACCCCAGAAATCTCGGTGTGCGTCTTGGGTGGAGCGGAGACTCCCCGGCGCACCCAGCGCTGCTTGCTTATTGCCTCTCGATATTAATCAATTGTAATAAAAATTAATTAAATCAGATCATGGCCAGGACGGAATTTTTATAACACTACTCTTGAGACCTGGACTTTACACTCAGTACCAGAGGCTTGTAGCTTCACATATGGGTGCATAATAACTTTTGAACAGTGGAACCTCCTGTGGATACTAGGACAGTGTAAATTTTGATGGAACCGAAACTATGATCTAACAACAGGGTAGTTCATCTGCAGAACCCAGAGATATTATTTTACTGAACCCCCTGAGAATATCATAAAATCCGTGTGCAGGTGCTCTCATATTTTTTAAGTGCATATGCAGAGCACTGGGAAAGAGAAGCTATAGAGATTTGTAAAAGGCTGTTTGAAATGGCAGCTGGTCAAAACAAGGGAATTCTGAAGAAAAGCCCATTGGGTTGCATTTTGGCACATTGGAAAGAACTGGGAGGGTCTTCTGGGGGCTCGGTAAACAAGAAAACATTGATAAAATATTGTAACCAATGGTGGCCTTTATATACTTTGGAAGATCAGGAGAAATGGCCTAAAAATAGAACTCTGAATTATAATACATTGTTACAATGAATGTTGATTTTGAGGTGGCCAGGAAAATGGGATTAAGTACTATATACAGATATGTTTTTCACTCTTAAGAAACCACCCGGAGTGGCAGGCAGAATGTGAAATTAATATAGCTCTGCCAGATCCCTAATTTTGGCTTTGGAAAAGGACAGGGAAAAACTGGAAGCTAAGCTGGAGAGATGTTGTTCGGCCTGTGATATTGGGGAATGATGTTTAAAAGTTACAAAGAGGAAAATTATATATCACAGATACTTCCGAGAGGAGCACCCTCTATATCTGTCCTATCAGATATTGATAAGGAAGAGGAGATTGCTGTCACCTGCGACAAGCAGCACATTCACATTAAACCAGAAGTGCTGTTGCAGCGGCAGGCATCTGAAACCTCTGCAGAACAGGGTGAGCAACTGTGAGAAGAAAAAACAAGGGGAAACCAAGTGGAAAGGAGGAGAGCTCATGCAGCTCCTGTGTTTGAGCACGGGATGGGTGCTGGGGCAGGCAAACAAGTGGGAACAGACATGTTGACAGAGGGGACTGAGGGTTTGTTGAATAAATGTGGACAGAAGTGCTTTGAAACTGATGGAGGAGGAATGTCGGGCAAAGGTGGGGGAAGTGGATTCTTCTCCTATGGGACTGGATCGGTGTGTGTGTGCTGTGGGGAGTTTTGAACGCTGGAAGTGAGACTGCCCTGTGGGGGAGGGAGTGACATGGGGGGGCTCAGATGGCTGAATTGGAACTAGACTGACAAGGGACCTGGGGAACCTACCATAGAAGATCCACTGGTTAAATTAAAACTATGGACTAGCGGAAATAAAGTGGAATTTTAGTTGAAGCAGGAGCAACTTCTTTGGCATTAAATCAGAGGGAAAAGAATTTGTTACAGATGTGGGAGATACTGGCCACCAAGGGAAAAAAAAAAAAAAGTGCAAAACAACGCAACCCTTAAAGTACAAGTTGGGATAATAAATAGGAATGCATAAAATTTTTATGCATGGTAAATTCTCTGAAATCTTCATTAGGGCAAGAAGCAACATTTAAAGAAGGCAAAATGGAATTAAGAGTTAAAAATTAGTTAATTGCAGTTTTGAGTTTATCTTTAATTCAAAAGATAAAGCAAACAGGAGGACCTCCCTGAAATAAAACAAGTCCTTAATCCATGCATATCTGGGAGTATGGGCATCTGAAGTTCCAGGTAAGGTGAAAAATGCTTTGCCTGTTAAAGCAGAAATAAAAAGGGGGGCCTGTCCAATTAGAATAAAACAATATCCCCTAAAATTGCAGGAAGGAGAATTAAAAAAAAAAATCATTTATATTAATTGAATGCGAACTGGAATATAATACCCTATCTTGCCAGTAAAGAAATAAAGTTGCAGATTGGTTCAAGATCTCAGGAATCGACAAATTTATACAGGATATTAATCCAGTAATACCTAATCCATTTTCCTTATTGACTAAATTGAATCAGAAATGGTTTGCCGTCTTGGATTTAAGGACTCTTTCTTTTGCTTACCATTGGCCAAAGAAAACCAGAAGTTGTTTGCTTTTGAATGGGAAAATCCTGATACAGTAAGGAAAACCCAATTAACTTGGACAGAATTATCTCAAGGGTTTTAAAACAGTCCAATGATTTTTCAAAATCAGTTAGCACTGGAACTAGAATCATGGAAACCACCCACTCAGATGAGGACTCTGTTACAATATGTGGATGACCTATCAATTGCTACTGAAACAAAGAAAGCTACAATGCGTTGAGTTCTGTCCGGGGACAGATGATGAGCGAGTTGAGAGTCTGTGGGTGAGAATTAAGGGGCAGGCTGGCAGGGGCGATACTGTTGTGGGGGTCTGTTACAGGCCACCGGATCAGGGTGAGGAAGTTGACGAGGCCTTCTATAGGCAGCTGAGAGCGGCCTCACGGTCACAGGCCGTGGTCGTCGTGGGGGATTTTAACTTCCCTGATGTTTGCTGGAAGGACTACTCGGCAACCCAGCCACAGTCCAGGAGGTTCCTCCAGTGTATGGATGATAACTTCCTCATGCAAATGGTGGATGAGCCAACCAGGAGAGGTGCGCTGCTGGATCTCATCCTCACTAACAAGGAGGGTCTGATCGAAGCAGTGAAGGTTGAGGGCTGCCTTGGTTGCAGCAACCACGAGATGGTGGAATTCAGGATCTTGTGTGGTAGGGTCAGTAGAATAGCAAGTAGAATTGCAACCCTGGACTTTAGCAGGGCAAACTTTGGCCTCTTCAAGCAATTGCTAGGGGAAATCCCATGGGCTAGGCTGCTTGAAGGGAAAGGGGCCCAAGATAGTTGGTTGACGTTCAAGGACTGCTTTTTCCGAGCTCAAGATCAGAGCATCCCGACACGTAGGAAGTCAAGGAAGAGGGTCAGGAGACCTGCGTGGCTAAATAGGGAATTGCTGGGTATGCTAAAGTGGAAGAGGAGAGTTTACAGGTCATGGAAGGAAGGGCTGGCCACTTGGGAAGAATATAAGGCTGCTGCTAGAGGATGTAGGAAAGCAGCTAGGATGACTAAGGCCTCCTTGGAATTAAAGCTGGCGAGAGGGGTCAAGGACAGCAGAAAGAGCTTTTTCAAATACATGGCAGATAAAACTAACACCAGAGGCAATGTAGGCCCGCTGATGAACGGGACGGGTGCCCTGGTGACAGAAGATACAGAGATGGCAGAGTTACTGAATGCCTTCTTTGTCTCTGTCTACTCTGCCGGAGGCAGTCCTGAAGAGCCCTGTACCGCTGAGACCTCAGATGAAGACAGGTCAACGGAGCGGTTTGCCTTAGTCGATGAGGAATGGGTTAGAGACCAGTTGAGCAATCTGGACATCCATAAATCCATGGGTCCAGATGGGATGCACCCGCGGGTGCTGAGGGAACTGGCGGAGGTCATTGCTAGACCGCTCTCCATCATCTTTACCAAGTCTTGGGAAACGGGAGAGGTGCCTGAGGACTGGAGGAAAGCAAATGTCACTCCCGTCTTCAAAAAGGGCAAGGAGGAGGACCCGGGTAACTATAGACTGGTCAGCCTCACCTCCATTCCTGGGAAAGTGATGGAACACCTTATCCTTGGTGCTGTCTTAAGGCATATCAAGGATAAGAGGGTTATGAGGGGCAGTCAACATGGCTTCACCAGGGGGAATGATCGGGTAGTAAGGTGGACTGCGAACTGGCTGAAGGAGAGAAGCCAGAGAGTTGTAGTCTATGGGGCGGAGTCTAGTTGGAGTCCTGTATCTAGTGGGGTGCCTCAAGGGTCAGTACTGGGACCAATATTATTTAATATATTCATCAATGATTTAGATGAGGGAATTGAGTGTACTATCAGCAAGTTTGCTGATGACACTAAGCTGGGAGGGGAGCCGAGACGCCAGAAGGCTGTGCTGCCATCCAGCGAGACCTGGACAGGCTGGAGAGTTGGGCAGGGAATAACTTGATGAAATATAACAAGGGAAAGTGTAGAGTCCTGCATCTGGGCAGGAACAACCCCAGGTTCCAGTATAGGTTGGGGAACGACCTGTTAGAGAGCAGTGTAGGGGAGAGGGACCTGGGGGTCCTAGTGGACGACAGGGTGACCATGAGCCGACACTGTGCCCTTGTGGCCAAGAAGGCCAATGGCATCCTGGGTTGTATTAGAAGGGGGGTGGTTAGTAGGTCGAGAGAGGTCCTCCTTCCCCTCTACTCTGCCCTGGTGAGACCTCATCTGGAATATTGTGTCCAGTTCTGGGCCCCTCAGTTTAAAAAGGACAGGGACCTGCTGGAGAGAGTCCAGCGCAGGGCAACTAAGATGATTAAGGGAGTGGAGCATCTCCCTTATGAGGAAAGACTGAGGGAGCTGGGTCTCTATAGTTTGGAGAAGAGGAGATTGAGGGGTGAACTTATTAGTGTATATAAATATATAAAGGGGGAGTGTCACGAGGATGGAGCCAGGCTCTACTCAGTGGCAAACAATGATAGGACAAGGGGCAATGGGTACCAAGTGGAACACAAGAGGTTCCACTTAAACTTGAGAAGAAACTTCTTCTCAGTGAGGGTGACAGAACACTGGATCAGGCTGCCCAGGGAGGTTGTGGAGTCTCCTTCTTTGGAGACATTCAAAACGCGCCTGGACACGTTCCTGTGTAACCTTATCTAGGTGTTCCTGCTCCGGCAGGGGGATTGGACTAGATGATCTTTTGAGGTCCCTTCTAACATACTGTGATACTGTGATAATTAATATTGTAAAATTGCAATTGCAAAAGATAACATAGCCTTTGCTATTTAAGTGCACTAGGATGGTATCACTTAGCTTTAACACATGCTCCAGGAATCACTTCCTAAAAGAAACTGCTGTGCAAAATGATACTGAATTATACATTTTTAAACTTTCACAACTTTGAACTTTAATATGGAATAGCAAGGCCAGAATTCTGCCTTCAAGACAATTCTTTGCCCCAAAGACATGAATAAAAGTCGCTTTATTACTGGAGTTTTTTTGAGGATATTCAAATTTAGCAGTACAGTAGTTGCTTACACTTTTAGGTTCAAATGTAAAATTGATAGCAGAATAGACTCCACAACTTCGTTAGAAGTTGTAAAGTAGGTATGCTTTATTCAGCTGAAGACGCACGGGGGATTGATCCTCCAAAAAAGCATGTGTACGTCAGTGTTGTTTCCCTCTACATTTATCCTCTAAAGTTACAAGGTTGCACAATACGCCTATACATATTCATATTCTATCCCCGCTTCGTATTATAATGACCTAGAAAGTCCCCTGCGCCTGCGCAGTGCCCACTCTGGTCATGGGCAGGGGTCTCAAGATGAAGTAAATGAGTGTTCCTCTTGTGGGTAGGGGTCTTCAAGATGAAGTAAATGAGTCTTCCTCTTCTTGAACTTGTCACCTTTTAGTCTTCACACATATGGCCTTAGGGTTTGGTTGGTGCCCCAGCCATAAACCATCTGCTTCTTCCCATATCCGGCGTCTGCTTTTCCTTATCAATAGCTACTTATCGTTATAATCAGGTGTCTGCTTATCAATAGGACCAGGTGTCTGCTTTTGCTTATCAATAGGACTTGGTGTCTTTGTTCTGCTTAGTAAGCACTTACAACAGACAATACCTTGTCTAGGCAAGTAAATTCCTCTAACACAAGTAAATTCCTCTAATGCAAGCAAATTCCTCTAACCCCCCTGTACAACCCCCCTGTACATTGGTCAACCCTCTGCATCAATCCCCCCTTTTTCTATAAAGTTAGTAAATTCTTTTACTAT
Source organism: Neopsephotus bourkii (assembly GCF_033783945.1). NCBI lineage: Eukaryota > Metazoa > Chordata > Aves > Psittaciformes > Psittacidae > Neopsephotus > Neopsephotus bourkii. The sequence goes on along the minus strand of NW_026902169.1, from coordinate 8,400 downwards.
ATTATTTATGACAGAGTTATCCATGTTCCTTCTATTGATTTCTGAAGTGATCTTGATATACATTGTATTATGCAAGGTACAATCATTAAAATGAGTAGTACTATAACCAACATTAGAAGGCCTTGTTTAAGTATTTCCCTGAACCATCCAGTAACTCCTAGGTTATTTAGCCATTCATCCAATCCGCCTCCAACAACTCTAAGCTCTTGCATGTTTTCCTGCAATTTTCGGAGCTTAGAATGAATTGATTCAGAATGGTCAGATAAGTTCATGCAGCACATACCTTCGAAATCCTCACAACCATGTCCATGGGCCAATAATAAAAAGTCAATTGCTGCTCGGTTTTGTAAAGATGCATGTCTTACACTGTCTGTGTCTGTGGCAAGCGAGGATATCACATCTGAAGTTATATTTAATTGCTTAGCCGCCCAACATGCCAAATGATGTATATCTGCCAATGCTTTTCCTGCAGCTACACTTGGTACAAATAATGCCGCCAGAAATCTTGCTGTGTGATTCCAGATTCTCAAAGTGGAATCGCAATTCGGGCCTAATTGTCCAATGGTCGTTTGTGTCTGCGAAGGCTATCCTTCATATCCTGGACTAAATGCCTTTTGGAGGCTGCAAACAGGGACAATTTACCTAGATAACATGGTCCTCCAAAGGGTTTAGAAGGAATTCCTGGCCATGCACGGTCTCCACATATCAAGAAATATCCTGGGGGTAGAGCTTTAGGATATTCATCACTGTACCGTAACATTGGAGATGATCCTGAGCAGTAAGCGGTTATATTATGATACCATGTTTTCTCGCTAGTCACTTTGGTCTCAGGGACTGTGCTTGACCATGTATTAAAAGTTATACAGCTCTGATTAGCTTTGTCAGATCCCAGGAGTTGGTGGTATACCAATTAGGCACGTTTGAAAGGGATTTCCCACCTGTGCCAAGGTCAGGCAAAAATCAGTAATCCCAGTCTTGTTTGCCCATGTGAGCCAGACATTCGTATTTGAACCCAGTATTGACGTTTCTTTATCTATGGCTTGGACCATGGTATTGATATAAAGGATTAGTATTAATGACTGCTTCATAACCAACTATGTTACTTAAATATGTTTGTCTATTATAATTGGGCCTAGCTTCATACAGTATGTGCAGCACTTGCACTATACTACCCTTATCTCATATCCAGGTAGTAAGTGATAGTCGGATTTATATTCTGATTATAACTGCAACATTGTGTTGACACCCATGGATCAATCTATTTTTCACGAGTTAGTTTTAATTTCAGTCTGTCATTACCGCTTGATGTGATTTTCCAGGGTGCCTTTGGAGCCTTCTTGACTCGAGTATGATGAATCCAGACGTTTTGTTCTCTAACTTTGATAGCTGTGAAAGTTGTGAGTAGTACTTGGAACGGCCCTTTCCACCGTGGTTCGAGGTCTTCTTCCCCTGTAGGTCTGAAAGATTTTATATACACATAATCTCCAGGTTGTATATTATGTACGGGACTATCCAGTCCTCTGTTTCGAGTTCCAGCCACATATTTTTCAATTTTCCTGAGTTGTTTTCCTAACTCTATTATATAATTATTCATAGTCTCTTCTCCCACTTGGAGAGAGGTTCCCTGTTGGACCCCATATGGTCTTCCATACAGAATTTCGAAAGGACTCAATCCTTCTCGAGTTCTTGGTTTAGTTCGAATTCTCAACAGGGCTAATGGAAGTGTCTGAGGCCAAGGTAAACTGGCCTCCTGACCCAATTTCACAATTTGTTGTTTAATTAGGTGGTTCATTTTCTCCACCTGACCACTTGACTGAGGACGGTAGGGAGTATGAAGTTGCCAATCAATACCTAAATGTTTGTTAATTTGTTGTACCACTTTTGAAACAAAATGTGGTCCTCTATCTGAAGATATAGTGGCTGGAACTCCATATCGTGGTATTATTTCCTGTAATAATATTTTTGTTACCTCCCGGGCTTGTGCGCTTCTTGTTGGAAAGGCTTCTGGCCAACCTGAAAAGGTGTCTGTTAGTACCAACAAATGTCTATACCCCCTTTTTCTTGGCAGTTCCGTAAAGTCAATCTGCCATTGTTGGCCTGGTCCATTACCTCTGCCAATTTGGCCTACTTTAAGCTTGGGAGTAATTTTGGGATTTGTTTGAAGGCAAAGATCACATTGCTGAGTTACTTGTTGGATGGTAGCATATAAATTTCTAGCTAGAATTTTGTTTATTAAATATTTATGTAAGGCATCCACTCCCCAATGGGTTTTCTGATGTTCATTTTTTATAAGGGCCCATAACAAGCATGAGGGAACAATTAGCTTCCCCTGTGGTGTACTAGCCCACCCTTCCTCATTAAATGTTCCATCCTGATCTATAATCAATTTCCGATCTTCCTTATTATAGTTTGGCCTGCCTTCCAGAGAAATTTTCCCATCTGGAACTAAAACTCCTTCAATTGTTATCTCACCCTTTGCTGCTTCTTTTGCCTCTCTGTCCGCCAGCTCATTTCCTTCTTCTAATTCTGAGCTCACTTTCTGGTGTGCTTTGATGTGCATAATTGCCACCTTCTCAGGTAGTTGGACCGCTTCCAATAGTCTCAGTATTCCTTGTGCATGTTTGATATTTTTTCCATGTGAATTCAACAGTCCTCTCTCCTTCCAAATGGCACCATGTGCATGTACAACTCCGAATGCATATCTTGAATCTGTATAGATGTTTATCCTTTTCCCTTTTGCTAGTTCCAGAGCTCTAGTCAGTGCGGTCAGTTCCGCCTTTTGCGCGGAAGTGTTTATTGGCAAGGGTCCAGATTCTATTACTTCTCTGCAGGTGGTTACTGCATACCCAGCATGTCGCTTTCCACTGGTGATATAGCTGCTTCCATCCGTAAACCAGGTTTCTGCGTTGTCCAAAGGGGTATCTTTCAGGTCTGGGCGACTGGAGTATGTGGCTTCAATAGTGTCCAGGCAATCGTGGTGTACAGGTTCTCCTTCATTTCCACTAAGAAAAGAAGCTGGGTTGACAATGTTAGTTACCACTATCTCTATATCATCTTGTTCCACAATGACAGCTTGGTATCTCAGGAACCTCTGAGGGGAAAGCCAGTGTCCACCTTTCATTTCCAGTACTGCAGACACTGTATGGGACACTAGCACTGTCATTCTCTGGCCCAAGGTAAATTTGCGTGCTTCTTGGATATTCAGCACGACTGCTGCGACGGCTCTAAGGCACCCAGGCCATCCTTTTGCCGTTACGTCTAACTGCTTAGAAAAATAAGCAACTGCTCGTCGGTATGGGCCCAAGTCTTGTGCTAGTATTCCCAGGGCAATCCCTTGCCTCTCATGAGAAAATAGAAAGAATGGTTTGCTCACGTCTGGAAGTCCTAGAGCTGGAGCTGACATGAGAGCATTCTTTAACTGGCCAAAGGCCTGCATGGCCTCCTTTGTCCATTGGAGGTTTCTATTTCCATTGACAATGAGTGTATATAGGGGCTTTACAAGCAGCCCATAGTTGTAAATCCACAGCCTGCACCACCCTGTCATACCCAGGAAGGTCCGCAATTCTTTTATTGTCTGGGGTTTCGGGGTTTGACATATTGCTTCTTTACGATCTTGCCCTAAAGTCCGTTGTCCAGCACTAATCTCATAACCCAGGTAAATCACTTTCTGTTTCACTACCTGAGCCTTTTTCTTAGACACCCTATATCCCTGGAGTCCCAGGAAATTTAAGAGGCTTACTGTCCAAGCCACACACATTTCTTCTGTCTGGGTGGCAATTAAGATGTCATCTACGTACTGCAGTAGCTTCCCTTCTCCCGGCGGAGCCTCCCAGGATTCTAAGTCTTTTGAAAGCTGTTCTCCAAACAGAGTGGGGCTGTTCTTAAATCCTTGAGGCAGCACCGTCCACGTGAGCTGGGTTTTGCGCCCACTCTTAGGGCTTTCCCATTCAAATGCAAAGATTTTCTGGCTGGCTTCGTGGAGAGGGAGGCAAAAGAAGGCATCCTTTAAATCTAAAACGGTAAACCAAGTTAGCTCTGGTGTTAAGCATGTTAGCAAAGTGTATGGATTTGCTACTACAGGGTAAAGATCCTCAGTTATTTTGTTGACAGCTCGTAAGTCCTGTACCACTCGGTATGACCCGTCAGGTTTCTGAACAGGTAAAATAGGGGTATTGAAATCTGACTGACACTCCTTTAACAGTCCCAGTTGTAGGAAATTCTCAATTATTGAGTAAATTCCTTCTTTATCTTTCTTTTTCAGAGGGTACTGTTTAATCCTGACTGGCTGTTTTCCCTCCTTGAGCTTAATCAATATCGGGGGTGCATTTTTGGCCCTCCCAGGTATGTCTGTGGCCCATACCCCTGGGAATACTTGGTCCAATACATCTTCCCTGATTTGTTCCACAACATGATTGGCAATTAAAACTAAGCTTAACATCTCTATATATTGTTGGCCATTTACTTTTAAAGTAATCTCGCCTCCTCTGAAAGTAATAATTGCTCCCAAATGTTCCAGTAAGTCTCTCCCTAGGAGAGCTTTTGGGGAATTAGGCATATATAAGAATTTATGAATGCCCCATTGCTTTCCCAATTGATATTTCAATGGTTTACAAAAATACGCCTTCTCACTTTGGCCAGTTGCCCCTTTTACCATAATATAATCATCCCCTAAGGGCATTAAGGCTTTGTTTAAAACAGAATATGTTGCACCCGTATCAACCAAAAATTCCACCTCCTTCTCCTCGTCCCCTAGCTTCATCATAACCAGTGGATCTGCTAGGGAAGATTCCTCTGGTTCTCGTCATTCTTCCTTCACATGCGCAACCACCCTTCCTTTAGTAGCCCTGTTTGGACGGCGGTTCTTTTTGTTTTCCGGACATTCGTTCTTCCAATGTCCAAACTTTTTACACAATGCACATTGATCTCTACCCAGTTGCGGTCGTTGTCTTTTGTCTCTTCTTCCCCCTTCTTCCACTACTGCCATCAATCTTCGTATTTCTTGCTTATAACCTTCCTCCCGGTTACTGAATACTCGCCATGCTTCGTCCAGCAAAATCTCTAAATTTCTACTTTCTGTTGGTCGTAACCTTTGGAGTTTCCTCCTAATGTCTCCAGTAGATTGTCCTAAAAATAAAGATACTAATTGCTGTATTCCTATCTCTGATCCAGGGTCTAATGGTGTGTTACGGCGCATAGCATCTCTTAATCGATCTAAGAATTCCGATGGTGATTCTGAAGGGCCTTGTTTCACCGCATATAGTGCTGACCAGTTTATGGTTTTTGGTATTGCCCTCTCGACTCCTTTTACAATCCATTCTTGGTAAGCTTGTAATTTTTCTAACTCTGCCAAACGGTTGGGATCCCATTTTGGATCCTGAAGTGGAAAAAATTCCCTTACATCTTCTTGTTTTACTTTGTAATAGTCTTCAGCTAGTTCTCTTGCTGTTTTTAATATCAATTGTTTTTCTGTTTCCGTCATTGCTTCTAATAATAATTGCATGTCACTCCAATCTGGATTATGTTGTTTTATAATGAACTGCAAATGTTTTGTAGCACTTACGGGATCGTTACGATAATCCTTTGCCACCTTTCTCCATATTTCCAAATCCAAGGTGGAAAATGGTACTTTAATCAGCACTGGAGTTCCTTCAGGACCTACTGCTTCCCGAAGAGGTGCTTGTAGGACATGTCTTTGCTGGTTTTGTCGGGTTCGTGAGGAGACCGGACTCCCCAGGGGAGTAATGGTGTCTTCTGAGTCCGTGTCCACCTGTCCCTTTGGTGGGGGCTTAAACACATCTATTAATTCCTGGTTTGCATCTTGGTAAATTTTATCCTGTTTAATACATCTCTGACCTATATCACATGATGAACAGCATCGCTTAGGCTTAATTTTTTCTTTATTACCCCTTTCAAGGGCTAATACCAAGGGATCCTGGGGTGGTATTATCCCACAGGCTCTTTGCCATTCCGGGTGGTTTCGGAGAGTGAAGAACATATCTGCATATGATACTTCGTCCCACTTCCCTTCCCTTCTTAAAAATAACATTAATTGTAACATAGTATTATAATCCAGTGTCCCATTAAGTGGCCACTTCACCCCGTCTTCTAATTTATAGAGAGGCCACCATTGGTTACAGTACTTAATCAGGGTTTTTCTTATTTTCTGAGCCCTCGGGCCCTGTAATTTCTTTCCAATTTACCAAAATACACCCTAAGGGGCTCTTTCTTAATATTTCTTTACTTTGGTTTATTCCCATTTTACTTTCTCCTTTGTAATCACGTATCCTCAAACTTCTTTGATACTTTTACAAACACGTTCTCAGGTTTTTCTCACTTCCCGAGAACTCCTCAGGACTCTGTGGCTCCACCACAGATCAATCCACTTATCTTAGTTCCAAGAAATGGCCAGCCAGAAATTTCTGATTACCCAGAACAATATCTAGCCCACCGGAATTTGTGTGACTAAAATAACAAAAAAACAAACTTTGCAGTGGACACGTTGTCACCACATACTGTTACAGTCACACAGCCACAATATCCACGTGAAATGCAGCCACGCTCCCACAAAGCACACAACCACAATGCCACCGTCACGTCCACTTAGCTCCCACAAGGTCCACAATGCCACCGTCACGTCCACTTAGCTCCCACAAGGTCCACAATGCCACCGTCACGTCCACTTAGCTCCCACAAGGTCCACAATGCCACCGTCCCACTTAGCTCCCACAACGCCACACACAGGACAACTTCCACAAGGCACACAGCCACAATACCACCGTTACGTCCACTTAACTCCCACAAAGCACACAGCCACAATACCACCGTCACGTCCACTTAGCTCCCACAAGGTCCACAGCTCCCACAACGCCACACACAGGACAACTTCCACAAGGCACACAGCCACAATACCACCGTCACGTCCACTCAACTCCCACAAGGTACCCACGTGGAATGCCACCGTCACATACAGTTAAACTCCCACAATACCACCGTACACTTCACTCCCACAAGGCACACATAGAATCTTTTCTTGGTGTCTGGCGTGAAGCTAGACAACATAGGAGGGGCAGTTGCTCCCTCCCCTAATTTTAAACTACCTTTAGTTACAAACAAGACACACAAGACAACAGACAGGAAACATAAACACTCGTCCGTCTCCGGCCGCTCTCCTCACGGAGAATACGGAACCGCGGATTAGGACTCCGCACTCGCTTCGTAGCTATGCCACGTCTCAGTCATACAAGGGTACACACGGCATCCCATACATTCACACAGCGGTTTCACTTACCCTCCTCTTGGCTCCCGAAATCTGAGATGCAGCCAAAACCTGGAACTTGCTTAGTTTACAGCAGCCCCTGCTGGGGAGTTTCTGAACTCACCCGACCCACCACCAGGGTTGCTAGCGGCCGCTCTGTCGGTCGGCGAGTCCGTTTGCAAGCCCTACCTACCAAGGGGAACTACGCTGTGCGCCAGATGTCTCTGTGCGCCTTACCAGCAGCCCCGGGTCAAGCGTACGACTTATAGACCCCCAAAATTACTAAAATAAATTTCAAGCATACCGTTTTTCCGCAGCCGGCACAGGTTTTTGTCTGTCCCTGCAGTGAGCGGACGAGAAGCGGAGCTCCTCCAGGCAAGCGGCCTGGGGCACCCAGGATATCCGTCTCCCAGCCGGTCCTGCAGTCGACAGAGATCTCCTGCCTGGCTCGCCAAATTGATAGCGGATTGACTCCACAACTCGTTAAAGTTGTAAAGTAGGTATGCTTTTTATTCAGTGCTGAGACGCATGGGGTGATTCCTCAAAGTCATGCGTGCGTCAGTGTTGTTTCCCTCTACATTTATCCTCTAAAGTTACAAGGTTGCACAATACGCCTATACATATTCATATTCTATCCCCGCTTCGTATTATAATGACCTAGAAAGTCCTCTGTTCCTGTGCAGTGCCCACTCTGGTCATGGGCAGGGGTCTCAAGATGAAGTAAATGAGTGTTCCTCTTGTGGGTAGGGGTCTTCAAGATGAAGTAAATGAGTCTTCTTCTTCTTGAACTTGTCACCTTTTAGTCTTCACACATATGGCCTTAGGGTTTGGTCGGTGCCCCAGCCATAAACCATCTGCTTCTTCTTGTATCCGGGGTCTGCTTTTCCTTATCAATAGCTACTTATCGTGTTGTTGTTTTGGGGTGTTGTTTTTTTTGTTTTTTATAATCAGGTGTCTGCTTATCAATAGGACGAGGTGTCTGCTTTTGCTTATCAATAGGACTTGGTGTCTTTGTTCTGCTTAGTAAGCACTTACAACAGACAATACCTTGTCTAGGCAGGTAAATTCCTCTAATGCAAGTAAATTCCTTTAACGCAAGCAAATTCCTCTAACCCCCCTGTACAACCCCCCTGTACATTGGTCAA